>NW_028139350.1:42771-97906 GCF_965202585.1 Thalia democratica | reverse complement strand
GCAGCTTAAATCTTTAGGATTCCGATTATCAAAATATTCGGATTCGGACTCAGATCCTGATTTGGATACAGAAGATCACTAGCTTATACCATGATATATGAAAGACACCTTTTGACGTTGACAATAATAGTAGTATAAAACATTCAAGTGCAATATAAAAAGTTAGAAAAGAAGATTGAAAACGTAAATTTGTTTTTAGTGGATTTAGTTGTGGTTTTGTTTTTTACATGCTTATAAGTGGCCTGGCACAAATATTTTAGACTATTAAATCATACATAAGGTCTTAACTTTTTGTAGTTTCCATCTACTAAAAAAATGTATGAGAGTATTGGTTATTTTAGTAAAAAGTATGTTTTTTAATAATTTTTAAATATCAAAATAAATATAAAGTGGTAAATATCGCATATTTTTTGGTAAACTAATTATTGGGCGATAGTAAAAGGCAACAAGTAACTTACACCAGGTATTCTTGGAATGAACAGTCAAAGAAGGTTTAAATACAATTCACTTTAAAGTCTTACTAGATATTCTGGGGTGATGAAAAATACGAAAGGGTAAGAGATAACAGATTTCAGTTAATCGCAAGTCACATGGAAAATAGGCGGTTATTTTTCACAAAAAATTAAACATACTTTAAACCATTTTAAAACTGACCATATCACGACCGAATAGCTTGGACTGGCGTTTAATAAGATAGAAGGTCACGTGGAAAATCAATTGTAGTTGCTACCATCGACACAAAGAATATATATATTCTGTCAGCGCTTGCAGTCCTGTGCGAAGACAGTTCTTCATTAATTCTTTTACCGGAAATCCTTGGCACTTCTGTGAATTTAAAATAAGTATATAAAATACAATTTCAAAAACTTTATTTATCGGCGAGAATTAGTAAAACGGTTTCTAAAACGTTAATGGTTTAATTGAGTAATTTTAGTAAGTATTACTTACTGTAGCGAATTAGTATACAAATGTGCAAAACTTTAAGATTAATATGAGTTAATAATCTTTAGGTGGAGTTTTAATGTAGATTGTAAATTTGAATACTTATGTTACTTTTTTAATAAAACCTGATTGAAAATGACACTAATTAAGAATAATTCATGAACAACCGATTTAAAATATACAAAGTAAAAGATAAATTCACAAGTTATGTAGTCATTTAAATGGCCATTAAACACCCTAAAAAAAAACATAACAGAATATAGATTGTTGTATCAAATCATTTTCTTCAAGTACAAACACTTATTTGATAACACTAACTTATCTATAAAGTATGTTTCTATCGTAACCAATGGAGAAATGTTAACAATGTAATTACCTGGTTTAATAGCTATTAATTCAAACCAAGCTATAACTTTCTTGACATAGTAAAATTTTGACTGAGCGTTGACAAAAATACCTTAATTGAAGCATTAGATTTAAAGCGTTAAAAACAATTAGAGATTAGCAATCCTTTTTATTTTCTAAAATTGTAGGTATTAGCAGATTTCAAATTTGTTGATGTATATAAACATAAAGTTTATTATAATAATTTTGACTAGATAGTTTACTTCTCATAGTTAATTCACATTTCGAAAGAGACAGTATCGTCGCTATGAAATGAAATAAAATTATTCCACTTATCAATATACATACATGAAATACTTAATCGTATTTAAGAAAGGTATTTAAAAAATAAATTATAAAACTTAGTTTTATTTTAAACATCAAACTTTCATTAGTACAAAGATGATAAAGATATTTTGTTTATATTAATAAAGTTGTGAGAGCTATTGTGCTAGTTTATTGTAATTTATAGTTTTGTTGTTGAAATTTTAATTCTACACTTTTACAAGAATACTGTCTACTCTGCTGTAATGTTTTATCAAACGTTAAGCGCTTTATGACATCATAATTACGAGTGTTTCAACTTTTCGTTAAATATTTTTCTTACATTTTTCAGTAAAAACTAACAAGTAATACAAAATTAAATGTTTTCTGCTTTTACCATTTATTAAAGTTGATGATTTAGTTATTTTGCATAACAAAATTACAAGTTAGTTGTTAGTATTGTTTGCATGGATATCAAAATATTGAACCTAAGTACTTGCGTATGTAGCTTGATTTTTTTTTCATCAAGAAATACGTTTTTTTTCGCTTTTAGAATAAATTACTCTTAATTAAAAATGTGTTTATTTAATAACACTTTAAAAAATTGTCTAAACTTAATTTACTAAATAAGTATTAATATAATAAGTACTTATGCTTTATAACTCAATTAAACAGAACTTCTATATTTACCCAGGTGTATTTAAGCTTCTAAGTATCACTGACACATTATAAAACACCAAGAGCAAAAATACCTATAAAATTGACTGTTTTCCTATAATTAATTTGATTGAATACAGTTCAAGGACACTCCACGTTTTTTTTGTTTAAAATAGTATTTTTCATTAGACTTGAACATATATGCGAAAAGTCTTTAAATAAAAATTGTTTATACGTATACAAAGTTTTTTTTTTACTTTGTCCCTTGCCCACCTACGATTAAACTTATCTTACATGATATTAAAAAACAAATTTTTAGCTCTATTGATTATTAGAAATAAGGTAAAAACTTAAGAATTATTGAGTTGAAATAAAACTTTATGCCATAGATATTGTGAGAAATTAAACATTGTACTTTGTTTGTTTAAAGGTAATAATGGGGACTAAGACACCTAAAATAGTAAGAAAGCCATAGAACTCAATAGGTTCAATATATAAGGCACAATTTTAAAATGCAGTTATCTCAATTTCATTAAAAGCTTACTAGGTGTAAAGATTTAAGTTAGCATTTAAATTAAACCAGTATTTATCTCGGCCATCGTCAACAAAGTTGAGATATGTTTCGCCATCGATAATAAAAAATGAACTTCATCGCACGACCAACAACAACAGCATCCGAGACAACCCACGACCGGTTTCGTCCTTTTTAGGACTTAGCAGGCAGGTATAGTCGCGAGAAACCGCGCAAAATTTTCAATTTTTTGGACTTTACCCAACAACGGTCGCTTCAGCGCATATGCACGTAAGCCCGCATGATTAAGATCACAACAGCGGTTTATCGCGACTATACCTGCCTAACGAGTCTGAAAAGGACGAAACCGGTCGTAGGTTGTCTCGGATGCTGTTGTTGTTAGTCGTGCGGTTAGGTTCATTGTTTATCATTTAAAATAGGTATATTGTAAACACACAAAAAATTTACAGTGTTAAAATTTCTAATTATAATTCTTTGTATTTTTGAAAGCATCCAACTTTTTAGGGACTAGAATAAGTTTTAAAAAGACAAAAATGAGTCATTAGTTTCTAGATTTCCCTTGTCAAGTGGTTCCGAACCAGTAGCCTACAGAAACCTAAATTGTAAGTACAAACAATTTAACTTATTGGAAAGAACTTCATTGAACTGGTTAATGTCGAGCCTGGATAAGGACCAACTTAAATTATGGGACGAGAATTTAGCTAGCTCGACAAATATGATACAAAGGGGACGTGACTCGGTTTACTTAGCGGATTGTACAGAGCATTAATAAGGTGAAGTTAGGCGCCTCTAAGTAATCAAGTCACACCGCAAATATCTTATCGAGGTTATAACAGCCTGTAGTGTTTCAACGTTTAATTGAGTTGTTAAGAGCTGAAAATAGCGAAAGACAAAGTAGGCGCGATGTACTCGAGAAAACGCAGTACGAAACAACAGTATTGTTTAATTATCAAGGGTATAGCAATAGACAGTACCATAACGTATTAAAAGAAACCTATAGAGAGCTAGAAATTACACAACGAGCCTTAAAATTTCTCCTTTCATTAGTTCTTATCCAAACAATCTCGAGCATTTAAACCGTAATTGACAGGTCCAAAAACTATTGTAGGTTCAATTATATCGACGAACTTACAGAGAAAGTGTCAAGTTATTTTTACGTAACACACATACGAAAATTCGTGAAAATTTTAGGTGATCAGTACCATAAGCGCAAACATAAAACCTCTTTGCAAACCAATCAAAGTTTATCTGATTCGTTCGTGAACGAAAGAGTGAGCGAGATACTGCATAACAAAACCATTTTAGTCGAGCAAAAAACATCTACTAACTTTGAAGTTTATGCGATGAACAACAGTCTTTCTTCAACTGATAACACAAAAACTTCGAAGGTGATCGTCTCATCAACAAACGAACGTAAAGAAAAAACAAAGTCAAATGCGATGCACAGTCCTTCTTCAACTGATAACACAAAAGTTTAGAGGGTGATCGTCTCATCAACAAACGAACGTTAAGAAAAACAAAGTCAAATGCAATGCACAGTCCTTCTTCAGCTGATAGAACAAAAGTTTACAGGGTTATCGTCTTATGAACAAAATGAAATATCAAAAATTAAACTACTTAAAATTAAAAGCGCAAACAAAACAAAAAACCTTGCTTCTTGTTCAAGATGTGGATACAAGGTTGAACTTAACATATCTTATGCTAGAGATACTGAAAAAGCAAAAATCAAGTGTAATAATGTTTAACTTAATATGACTAATACCTCTGCTTTAATGTTTTATCAAACGTTAAGCGCTAAATGACATCATAATTAAGGGTGTTTCAACTTTTCCTTAAACATTTTTGTTACATTTTTCAGTGAAAACTAACAAGTTATACAAAATTAAATGTTTTCTGCTTTCAGCATTTATTAAATATGATGATTTATTTATTTTGCATAACAAAATTACAATTTAATTGCTAATGTCGCTAGCATGGATATCAAAATATTTAAACTAAGTTTTTGTGTATGTAGTTTGATTTTTTTTAGCAAAACATTCGTTTTTTTTTTTTGGTTTAGGAATAAATTATTCTTAAATAAAAATGTATTTATTTATTAACATATTTAATATATTTATCAAACTTCATTTACTATATAATTATTAATATAATAAGTACTTATGATTTATAGTTTGTATTGTATTTACATTACAAGCAGCTTAAATCTTTAGGATTCTGATTAACAAAATATTCGGATTCGGACTCAGATCCGGATTTGGTAAATAACTAGTTTATACCATGATATATAAAAAGAAACTTTTTGATGTTGACAATAGTAGTATAAAACATTAAAGTGCAAAATAAAAGTTTAGAAAAGAATATTGAATAAATTTGTTTTTAGTGGATTTAGTTGTGGTTTTGTTTTTTACTTGCTTATAAGTGACCTGGCACAAATAGTTTAGAATATTAAATCATACATAAAGTCTTAACTTTTTGTAGTTTCCATCTACTAAAAAAATGTATGAGAGTATTGGTTATTTTATTCAAAAGTATGTTTTTTAATAATTTTTAAATATCAAAATAAATATAAAGTGGTAAATATCGCATATTTTTTGGTAAACTAATTATTGGGCGATAGTAAAAGGCAACAAGTAACTTACACCAGGTATTCTTGGAATGAACAGTCAAAGAAGGTTTAAATACAATTCACTTTAAAGTCTTACTAGATATTCTGGGGTGATGAAAAATACGAAAGGGTAAGAGATAACAGATTTCAGTTAACCGCCAGTCACATGGAAAATAGGCGGTTATTTTTCACAAAAAATTTAACATACTTTAAACAATTTAAAAACTGACCATATCACGACCGAATAGCTTGGACTGACGTTTAATAAGATAGAAGGTCACGTGGAAAATAAATTGTAGTTGCTACCATCGACACAAGGAATATATATATTCTGTCAGCGCTTGCAGTCCTGTGCGAAGACAGTTCTTCATTAATTCTTTTACCGGAAATCCTTGGCACTTCTGTGAATTTAAAATAAGTATATAAAATACAATTTCAAAAACTTTATTTATCAGCGAGAATTAGTAAAACGGTTTCTAAAACGTTAATGGTTTAATTGAGTAATTTTAGTAAGTATTACTTACTGTAGCGAATTAGTATACAAATGTGCAAAACTTTAAGATTAATATGAGTTAATAATCTTTAGGTGGAGTTTTAATGTAGATTGTAAACTTGAATACTTATGTTACTTTTTTAATAAAACCTGATTGAAAATGACACTAATTAAGAATAATTCATGAACAACCGATTTAAAATATACAAAGTAAAAGATAAATTCACAAGTTATGTAGTCATTTAAATGGCCATTAAACACCCTAAAAAAAACATAACAGAATATAGATTGTTGTATCAAATCATTTTCTTCAAGTATAAACACTTATTTGATAACACTAACTTATCTATAAAGTATGTTTCTATCGTAACCAATGGAGAAATATTAACAATGTAATTACCTGGTTTAATAGCTATTAATTCAAACCAAGCTATAACTTTCTTGACATAGTAAAATTTTGACTGAGCGTTGACAAAAATACCTTAATTGAAGCATTAGATTTAAAGCGTTAAAAACAATTAGAGGTTAACATTGTTTCTATTTTCTAAAGTTATAGGTATTATCTGATTTCAAACTTGTTGATGTATATTAATATAAAATTTATTATAACATTTTTGACTAGATAGTTTACTTCTCATAGTTAATTCACATTTCGAAAGAGACAGTATCGTCGCTATGAAATGAAATAAAATTATTCCACTTATCAATATACATACATGAAATACTTAATCGTATTTAAGAAAGGTATTTCAAAAATAAATTATAAAATTTAGTTTTATTTTAAACATCAAACTTTCATTAGTACAAAGATGATAAAGATATTTTTTTATATTAATAAAGTTGTGAGAGCTATTGTGCTAATTTAATTGTAATTTTTAGTTTTGTTGTTTAAATTTTAATTCTACACTTTTACAAGAATACTGTCTACTCTGCTGTAATGTTTTATCAAACGTTAAGCGCTTTATTACATCATAATTAAGACTGTTTCTACTTTTCGTTAAATATTTTTGTTACATTTTTCAGTAAAAACTAACAAGTAATACAAAATTAAATGTTTTCTGCTTTTACCATTTATTAAAGTTGATGATTTAGTTATTTTGCATAACAAAATTACAAGTTAGTTGTTAGTATTGTTTGCATGGATATCAAAATATTGAACCTAAGTACTTGCGTATGTAGCTTGATTTTTTTTTCATCAAGAAATACGTTTTTTTCGCTTTTAGAATAAATTACTCTTAATTAAAAATGTGTTTATTTATTAACACTTTAAAATATTGTTTAAACTTAATTTACTAAATAAGTATTAATATAACAAGTACTTATGCTTTATAACTTGTATTGTATTTACATTAAAAGCAGCTTAAATCTTTAGAATTCCGATTATCAAAATATTCGGATTCGGACTCAGATCCGGATTAAGTAGATAACTAGTTTATACCATGATATAAGAAAGACACCTTTTGACGTTGACAATAGTAGTAGTATAAAACATTTAAGTGCAATATAAAAAGTTAGAAAAGAATATTGAAAACATAATTTTGTTGTTAGTGGATTTAGTTGTGGTTTTGTTTTTTACATGCTTATAAGTGGCCTGGCACAAATAGTTTAGACCAGTGCTTCTGAAATGGGGTTCCGCGGAACCCTAGAGTTCCGCGAAGCCTTTCGAAAATTAAAAAAGAAACTTGAAAGAAAAAAAAACATAAATCATAAAACTTCAAAAAAAAAATGGAACACATAAAATGGAAAACATATATAATTATAGCATTCATTGATCTGCTTAGTGTGTATGTAGCAGTAGGACTTTTAATGGGTAAACATTATTAATAGGTGTCCTGGTAGCGCAAACTTTTTAAATTTCTACTTTTAGATAAGTCATTTTAAGATTGGGGCGTTTAAAAATAGAATCAACTTTTGGAAGAAAAAGGTTAGCAATGGTAATTTTGCGATTTTTCACCGGTTTGAAGAATAGAAAATAGATATTATTCAACTTCTCTGACGAAATATACAACCACCTCGGTCTTTTGTCTATAAAGTTTCAACATTATTCTCCTGAAGATGTTCGCATCGGAAGTTTATGGATTTTCAATCCTTTTATGTGTGATATTGCTTCAGAAGAAGTGAATCTTCCTACAGATACAGAAAACGAATTGCTGCAACTATCTGAAGATAGCAATTTAAAATTGAGTTTCAAAGGGAAGGAGCTTTTAGATTTTTGGATAGGTGCAATTTCAGAGTGCCCCGTCTTAGCAAAGCGTGCAGTAAAATTTCTTTTACAATTCACCACCACTTATCTTTGCGAGTCCGGCTTTTCGCATGTAACAAACATTAAAACGAAGCAAAGGGACTGTATGCTGACTCCAACCTTATCTTCCTGTCTCCGTCTCAGTCTATTCAAAATCCAGCCGCGCATTGACATGTTTGTTGCTAAGAGACAAGTTCAAGTTTCGCACTAAATGTTTTTTATTTATTTTTCGTTAGGCATCACCCGTTTATTACAGTAATCTGTGAATTCGATTAGGTGCATGTTTATTTCGTTATTGTTCGTAGCTCTCATTTTGTTTTTATTATGCAAGAAAAGATTTTTATGACGTTGAAATTAATCATGTTTGTTTTCGTTTATTAATTATAGAATCATAAAATACCTATTGACTCTGGCGCACTTTGAGTTTAACTCGACTTAATACTATTACAATGAGTATGATTTTTAACAATGATATAGTTTTGCTAAAAAATTCGTTTTTCACTGAATTTTTTTTTTTTAATTTTTTGAGGAAATATTATATTAAACATTTTATGTAAAATTAAATTAGGGGTTCCGCAGAAAAATTGAACTTTGCAAAAGGGTTCCGCCACTAAAAAAAGGCACAGAAGCACTGGTTTAGACTATTAAATCATACATTAAATTTTAACTTTTTGTAGTTTCCATCTACTAAAATGATGTATGAGAGTACATATTGGATATTAAAGTGAAAAGTAGGTTTTTTAACATTTTCAAAAATATCAAAATGAATAAATAATAATAAAGTGGTAAATATCGCAAATTTTTAGGTAAGTTAACTAGTGGGCGATAGTAAAAGGCAACAAGTAACTTACACCAGATATTCTTGCAATGAACAGTCAAAGATGGTATAACTACAATTGAATTTAAAGTCTTAACTAAACATTCTTGGGTGATGAAGAGTACGAAAGGGTAAGAGATAACAGATTTCAGTTAACCGCCAGTCACATGGAAAATAGGCGTTTATTTTTTACAAAAAATTAAATACACTTTAAACAATCTAAAAACTGACCATATCACCACTGAAGAGCTTGGACTAGCGTTTAATGAGGTAGAAGGTCACGTGGAAAATAAATTGCAGTTGCTACCATCGACACTAAGAAATTATATATTCTGTCAGCGCTTGCAGTCCTGTGCGAAGACAGTTCTTCAATAATAATTTTACCGAAAATCCTTGGCACTTCTGTAATTTTTAAATAAGTATATAAAATACAGTTTGAAAATAATGTTGCAAAAGTTACAAAAATAATGTTGCTTTAATAATAAAACCTGATTGAAAACGACACTAATTAAGAAAAATTCATGAACAACCGATTTAAAATATACAAAATAAAAGACAAAATCAAAAGTTATGTAGTTGTTTAAATGGCCATTAAACACCACAAAAACAAACAAAACAGAATAAACAATGTTGTATCAAATCATCTTCTTCAACTACAAACACTTATTAGATAAAACTAACTTATCTATAAAGAATGTTTCTATATTAACCAATGGGGAAATATTAACAATGTAATTATCTGGTTTAATAGCTATTAATTCAAATCAAGCTATAATTTTCTTTACATAGTGAAACTTTGACTCAGCGTTGCCAAAAATACCTTAATCGAAGCATTAGATTTAAAGCGTTAAAAACAATTAGAGATTAGCTATTCTATTTTCTAAAGTTATAGATATTAGCTGATTTCAAATTAGTAGATAGTTTACTTCTCATAGTTAATCCACATTTCAAAAGAGACAGTATCGTTGCTTTGAAATGAAATGATACCACACAAATATAAATACATGAAATACTTAATCGTATTTAAGAAAGGTATTTCAAAAATAAATTATAAAATTTTGTTTTATTTTAAACATCAAACTTTCATTAGTACAAAGATTATAAAGATCAAAGTCTTTATAATAATAAAGCTGTGAGAGCTATAGTTTAATTGTAACTTATAGTTTTGTTGTTGAAATTTTAATTCCGTACTTTTTGCTTTAAAGGTTGCAATCAAAGTTCTCGACTTAAAAAGGAGAATGATTCAATGATAAATTTTTAAAATTTTATTACAATACAATGTTTCACTCGTTCTATTTGAATCTTGAATTTTATGAATCTTGAATCTTTTTCTATTTGAATCTTGAATCTATTTGAATTCTATTTGAATAAGATTTTAAACAACTGAAGATCTCGTTTTTTTAAACGAGTGAAACATTGTATTGTAATAAAATTTTAAAAATTTATCATTGAAATTTTAATTCGACAGGTTTACAAGAATACTGTCTACTCAGATATAATGTTTTATCAAACGTTGAGCGCTTTATGACATCATAATTAAGTTGCAACTTTTCATTAAATATTTTTGTTACATTTTTCAGTGAAAACTAACAAGTAATACAAAATTAAATGTTTTCTGCTTTTACCATTTATTAAAGTTGATGATATATTTATTTTGCATAACAAAATTACAATTTAATTTAATTGTTAATGTCGCTGGCATGGATATCAAAATATTTAAACTAAGTTCTTGTGTATGTAGCTTGATTTTTTTTTCAGCAAAACATTCGTTTTTTTTTTCTCTAGAATAAATTACTCTTAATTAAAAATGTATTTATTTATAAACACATTAAAAATATTTTTCAAACTTAATTTACTGTATAAGTATTAATATAATAAGTACTTATGCTTTATAACTTGTATTGTATTTACATTAAAAGCAGCTTAAATCTTTAGGATTCCGATTATCAAAATATTCGGATTCGGACTCAGATCCTGATTTGGATACAGAAGATCACTAGCTTATACCATGATATATGAAAGACACCTTTTGACGTTGACAATAATAGTAGTATAAAACATTCAAGTGCAATATAAAAAGTTAGAAAAGAAGATTGAAAACGTAAATTTGTTTTTAGTGGATTTAGTTGTGGTTTTGTTTTTTACATGCTTATAAGTGGCCTGGCACAAATATTTTAGACTATTAAATCATACATAAGGTCTTAACTTTTTGTAGTTTCCATCTACTAAAAAAATGTATGAGAGTATTGGTTATTTTAGTAAAAAGTATGTTTTTTAATAATTTTTAAATATCAAAATAAATATAAAGTGGTAAATATCGCATATTTTTTGGTAAACTAATTATTGGGCGATAGTAAAAGGCAACAAGTAACTTACACCAGGTATTCTTGGAATGAACAGTCAAAGAAGGTTTAAATACAATTCACTTTAAAGTCTTACTAGATATTCTGGGGTGATGAAAAATACGAAAGGGTAAGAGATAACAGATTTCAGTTAATCGCAAGTCACATGGAAAATAGGCGGTTATTTTTCACAAAAAATTAAACATACTTTAAACCATTTTAAAACTGACCATATCACGACCGAATAGCTTGGACTGGCGTTTAATAAGATAGAAGGTCACGTGGAAAATCAATTGTAGTTGCTACCATCGACACAAAGAATATATATATTCTGTCAGCGCTTGCAGTCCTGTGCGAAGACAGTTCTTCATTAATTCTTTTACCGGAAATCCTTGGCACTTCTGTGAATTTAAAATAAGTATATAAAATACAATTTCAAAAACTTTATTTATCGGCGAGAATTAGTAAAACGGTTTCTAAAACGTTAATGGTTTAATTGAGTAATTTTAGTAAGTATTACTTACTGTAGCGAATTAGTATACAAATGTGCAAAACTTTAAGATTAATATGAGTTAATAATCTTTAGGTGGAGTTTTAATGTAGATTGTAAATTTGAATACTTATGTTACTTTTTTAATAAAACCTGATTGAAAATGACACTAATTAAGAATAATTCATGAACAACCGATTTAAAATATACAAAGTAAAAGATAAATTCACAAGTTATGTAGTCATTTAAATGGCCATTAAACACCCTAAAAAAAAACATAACAGAATATAGATTGTTGTATCAAATCATTTTCTTCAAGTACAAACACTTATTTGATAACACTAACTTATCTATAAAGTATGTTTCTATCGTAACCAATGGAGAAATGTTAACAATGTAATTACCTGGTTTAATAGCTATTAATTCAAACCAAGCTATAACTTTCTTGACATAGTAAAATTTTGACTGAGCGTTGACAAAAATACCTTAATTGAAGCATTAGATTTAAAGCGTTAAAAACAATTAGAGATTAGCAATCCTTTTTATTTTCTAAAATTGTAGGTATTAGCAGATTTCAAATTTGTTGATGTATATAAACATAAAGTTTATTATAATAATTTTGACTAGATAGTTTACTTCTCATAGTTAATTCACATTTCGAAAGAGACAGTATCGTCGCTATGAAATGAAATAAAATTATTCCACTTATCAATATACATACATGAAATACTTAATCGTATTTAAGAAAGGTATTTAAAAAATAAATTATAAAACTTAGTTTTATTTTAAACATCAAACTTTCATTAGTACAAAGATGATAAAGATATTTTGTTTATATTAATAAAGTTGTGAGAGCTATTGTGCTAGTTTATTGTAATTTATAGTTTTGTTGTTGAAATTTTAATTCTACACTTTTACAAGAATACTGTCTACTCTGCTGTAATGTTTTATCAAACGTTAAGCGCTTTATGACATCATAATTACGAGTGTTTCAACTTTTCGTTAAATATTTTTCTTACATTTTTCAGTAAAAACTAACAAGTAATACAAAATTAAATGTTTTCTGCTTTTACCATTTATTAAAGTTGATGATTTAGTTATTTTGCATAACAAAATTACAAGTTAGTTGTTAGTATTGTTTGCATGGATATCAAAATATTGAACCTAAGTACTTGCGTATGTAGCTTGATTTTTTTTTCATCAAGAAATACGTTTTTTTTCGCTTTTAGAATAAATTACTCTTAATTAAAAATGTGTTTATTTAATAACACTTTAAAAAATTGTCTAAACTTAATTTACTAAATAAGTATTAATATAATAAGTACTTATGCTTTATAACTCAATTAAACAGAACTTCTATATTTACCCAGGTGTATTTAAGCTTCTAAGTATCACTGACACATTATAAAACACCAAGAGCAAAAATACCTATAAAATTGACTGTTTTCCTATAATTAATTTGATTGAATACAGTTCAAGGACACTCCACGTTTTTTTTGTTTAAAATAGTATTTTTCATTAGACTTGAACATATATGCGAAAAGTCTTTAAATAAAAATTGTTTATACGTATACAAAGTTTTTTTTTTACTTTGTCCCTTGCCCACCTACGATTAAACTTATCTTACATGATATTAAAAAACAAATTTTTAGCTCTATTGATTATTAGAAATAAGGTAAAAACTTAAGAATTATTGAGTTGAAATAAAACTTTATGCCATAGATATTGTGAGAAATTAAACATTGTACTTTGTTTGTTTAAAGGTAATAATGGGGACTAAGACACCTAAAATAGTAAGAAAGCCATAGAACTCAATAGGTTCAATATATAAGGCACAATTTTAAAATGCAGTTATCTCAATTTCATTAAAAGCTTACTAGGTGTAAAGATTTAAGTTAGCATTTAAATTAAACCAGTATTTATCTCGGCCATCGTCAACAAAGTTGAGATATGTTTCGCCATCGATAATAAAAAATGAACTTCATCGCACGACCAACAACAACAGCATCCGAGACAACCCACGACCGGTTTCGTCCTTTTTAGGACTTAGCAGGCAGGTATAGTCGCGAGAAACCGCGCAAAATTTTCAATTTTTTGGACTTTACCCAACAACGGTCGCTTCAGCGCATATGCACGTAAGCCCGCATGATTAAGATCACAACAGCGGTTTATCGCGACTATACCTGCCTAACGAGTCTGAAAAGGACGAAACCGGTCGTAGGTTGTCTCGGATGCTGTTGTTGTTAGTCGTGCGGTTAGGTTCATTGTTTATCATTTAAAATAGGTATATTGTAAACACACAAAAAATTTACAGTGTTAAAATTTCTAATTATAATTCTTTGTATTTTTGAAAGCATCCAACTTTTTAGGGACTAGAATAAGTTTTAAAAAGACAAAAATGAGTCATTAGTTTCTAGATTTCCCTTGTCAAGTGGTTCCGAACCAGTAGCCTACAGAAACCTAAATTGTAAGTACAAACAATTTAACTTATTGGAAAGAACTTCATTGAACTGGTTAATGTCGAGCCTGGATAAGGACCAACTTAAATTATGGGACGAGAATTTAGCTAGCTCGACAAATATGATACAAAGGGGACGTGACTCGGTTTACTTAGCGGATTGTACAGAGCATTAATAAGGTGAAGTTAGGCGCCTCTAAGTAATCAAGTCACACCGCAAATATCTTATCGAGGTTATAACAGCCTGTAGTGTTTCAACGTTTAATTGAGTTGTTAAGAGCTGAAAATAGCGAAAGACAAAGTAGGCGCGATGTACTCGAGAAAACGCAGTACGAAACAACAGTATTGTTTAATTATCAAGGGTATAGCAATAGACAGTACCATAACGTATTAAAAGAAACCTATAGAGAGCTAGAAATTACACAACGAGCCTTAAAATTTCTCCTTTCATTAGTTCTTATCCAAACAATCTCGAGCATTTAAACCGTAATTGACAGGTCCAAAAACTATTGTAGGTTCAATTATATCGACGAACTTACAGAGAAAGTGTCAAGTTATTTTTACGTAACACACATACGAAAATTCGTGAAAATTTTAGGTGATCAGTACCATAAGCGCAAACATAAAACCTCTTTGCAAACCAATCAAAGTTTATCTGATTCGTTCGTGAACGAAAGAGTGAGCGAGATACTGCATAACAAAACCATTTTAGTCGAGCAAAAAACATCTACTAACTTTGAAGTTTATGCGATGAACAACAGTCTTTCTTCAACTGATAACACAAAAACTTCGAAGGTGATCGTCTCATCAACAAACGAACGTAAAGAAAAAACAAAGTCAAATGCGATGCACAGTCCTTCTTCAACTGATAACACAAAAGTTTAGAGGGTGATCGTCTCATCAACAAACGAACGTTAAGAAAAACAAAGTCAAATGCAATGCACAGTCCTTCTTCAGCTGATAGAACAAAAGTTTACAGGGTTATCGTCTTATGAACAAAATGAAATATCAAAAATTAAACTACTTAAAATTAAAAGCGCAAACAAAACAAAAAACCTTGCTTCTTGTTCAAGATGTGGATACAAGGTTGAACTTAACATATCTTATGCTAGAGATACTGAAAAAGCAAAAATCAAGTGTAATAATGTTTAACTTAATATGACTAATACCTCTGCTTTAATGTTTTATCAAACGTTAAGCGCTAAATGACATCATAATTAAGGGTGTTTCAACTTTTCCTTAAACATTTTTGTTACATTTTTCAGTGAAAACTAACAAGTTATACAAAATTAAATGTTTTCTGCTTTCAGCATTTATTAAATATGATGATTTATTTATTTTGCATAACAAAATTACAATTTAATTGCTAATGTCGCTAGCATGGATATCAAAATATTTAAACTAAGTTTTTGTGTATGTAGTTTGATTTTTTTTAGCAAAACATTCGTTTTTTTTTTTTGGTTTAGGAATAAATTATTCTTAAATAAAAATGTATTTATTTATTAACATATTTAATATATTTATCAAACTTCATTTACTATATAATTATTAATATAATAAGTACTTATGATTTATAGTTTGTATTGTATTTACATTACAAGCAGCTTAAATCTTTAGGATTCTGATTAACAAAATATTCGGATTCGGACTCAGATCCGGATTTGGTAAATAACTAGTTTATACCATGATATATAAAAAGAAACTTTTTGATGTTGACAATAGTAGTATAAAACATTAAAGTGCAAAATAAAAGTTTAGAAAAGAATATTGAATAAATTTGTTTTTAGTGGATTTAGTTGTGGTTTTGTTTTTTACTTGCTTATAAGTGACCTGGCACAAATAGTTTAGAATATTAAATCATACATAAAGTCTTAACTTTTTGTAGTTTCCATCTACTAAAAAAATGTATGAGAGTATTGGTTATTTTATTCAAAAGTATGTTTTTTAATAATTTTTAAATATCAAAATAAATATAAAGTGGTAAATATCGCATATTTTTTGGTAAACTAATTATTGGGCGATAGTAAAAGGCAACAAGTAACTTACACCAGGTATTCTTGGAATGAACAGTCAAAGAAGGTTTAAATACAATTCACTTTAAAGTCTTACTAGATATTCTGGGGTGATGAAAAATACGAAAGGGTAAGAGATAACAGATTTCAGTTAACCGCCAGTCACATGGAAAATAGGCGGTTATTTTTCACAAAAAATTTAACATACTTTAAACAATTTAAAAACTGACCATATCACGACCGAATAGCTTGGACTGACGTTTAATAAGATAGAAGGTCACGTGGAAAATAAATTGTAGTTGCTACCATCGACACAAGGAATATATATATTCTGTCAGCGCTTGCAGTCCTGTGCGAAGACAGTTCTTCATTAATTCTTTTACCGGAAATCCTTGGCACTTCTGTGAATTTAAAATAAGTATATAAAATACAATTTCAAAAACTTTATTTATCAGCGAGAATTAGTAAAACGGTTTCTAAAACGTTAATGGTTTAATTGAGTAATTTTAGTAAGTATTACTTACTGTAGCGAATTAGTATACAAATGTGCAAAACTTTAAGATTAATATGAGTTAATAATCTTTAGGTGGAGTTTTAATGTAGATTGTAAACTTGAATACTTATGTTACTTTTTTAATAAAACCTGATTGAAAATGACACTAATTAAGAATAATTCATGAACAACCGATTTAAAATATACAAAGTAAAAGATAAATTCACAAGTTATGTAGTCATTTAAATGGCCATTAAACACCCTAAAAAAAACATAACAGAATATAGATTGTTGTATCAAATCATTTTCTTCAAGTATAAACACTTATTTGATAACACTAACTTATCTATAAAGTATGTTTCTATCGTAACCAATGGAGAAATATTAACAATGTAATTACCTGGTTTAATAGCTATTAATTCAAACCAAGCTATAACTTTCTTGACATAGTAAAATTTTGACTGAGCGTTGACAAAAATACCTTAATTGAAGCATTAGATTTAAAGCGTTAAAAACAATTAGAGGTTAACATTGTTTCTATTTTCTAAAGTTATAGGTATTATCTGATTTCAAACTTGTTGATGTATATTAATATAAAATTTATTATAACATTTTTGACTAGATAGTTTACTTCTCATAGTTAATTCACATTTCGAAAGAGACAGTATCGTCGCTATGAAATGAAATAAAATTATTCCACTTATCAATATACATACATGAAATACTTAATCGTATTTAAGAAAGGTATTTCAAAAATAAATTATAAAATTTAGTTTTATTTTAAACATCAAACTTTCATTAGTACAAAGATGATAAAGATATTTTTTTATATTAATAAAGTTGTGAGAGCTATTGTGCTAATTTAATTGTAATTTTTAGTTTTGTTGTTTAAATTTTAATTCTACACTTTTACAAGAATACTGTCTACTCTGCTGTAATGTTTTATCAAACGTTAAGCGCTTTATTACATCATAATTAAGACTGTTTCTACTTTTCGTTAAATATTTTTGTTACATTTTTCAGTAAAAACTAACAAGTAATACAAAATTAAATGTTTTCTGCTTTTACCATTTATTAAAGTTGATGATTTAGTTATTTTGCATAACAAAATTACAAGTTAGTTGTTAGTATTGTTTGCATGGATATCAAAATATTGAACCTAAGTACTTGCGTATGTAGCTTGATTTTTTTTTCATCAAGAAATACGTTTTTTTCGCTTTTAGAATAAATTACTCTTAATTAAAAATGTGTTTATTTATTAACACTTTAAAATATTGTTTAAACTTAATTTACTAAATAAGTATTAATATAACAAGTACTTATGCTTTATAACTTGTATTGTATTTACATTAAAAGCAGCTTAAATCTTTAGAATTCCGATTATCAAAATATTCGGATTCGGACTCAGATCCGGATTAAGTAGATAACTAGTTTATACCATGATATAAGAAAGACACCTTTTGACGTTGACAATAGTAGTAGTATAAAACATTTAAGTGCAATATAAAAAGTTAGAAAAGAATATTGAAAACATAATTTTGTTGTTAGTGGATTTAGTTGTGGTTTTGTTTTTTACATGCTTATAAGTGGCCTGGCACAAATAGTTTAGACCAGTGCTTCTGAAATGGGGTTCCGCGGAACCCTAGAGTTCCGCGAAGCCTTTCGAAAATTAAAAAAGAAACTTGAAAGAAAAAAAAACATAAATCATAAAACTTCAAAAAAAAAATGGAACACATAAAATGGAAAACATATATAATTATAGCATTCATTGATCTGCTTAGTGTGTATGTAGCAGTAGGACTTTTAATGGGTAAACATTATTAATAGGTGTCCTGGTAGCGCAAACTTTTTAAATTTCTACTTTTAGATAAGTCATTTTAAGATTGGGGCGTTTAAAAATAGAATCAACTTTTGGAAGAAAAAGGTTAGCAATGGTAATTTTGCGATTTTTCACCGGTTTGAAGAATAGAAAATAGATATTATTCAACTTCTCTGACGAAATATACAACCACCTTGGTCTTTTGTCTATAAAGTTTCAACATTATTCTCCTGAAGATGTTCGCATCGGAAGTTTATGAATTTTCAATCCTTTTATGTGTGATATTGCTTCAGAAGAAGTGAATCTTCCTACAGATACAGAAAACGAATTGCTGCAACTATCTGAAGATAGCAATTTAAAATTGAGTTTCAAGGGGAAGGAGCTTTTAGATTTTTGGATATGTGCAATTTCAGAGTACCCCGTCTTAGCAAAGCGTGCAGTAAAATTTCTTTTACCATTCACCACCACTTATCTTTGCGAGTCCGGCTTTTCGCATGTAACAAACATTAAAACGAAGCAAAGGGACTTTATGCTGATTCCAACCTTATCTGCCTGTCTCCCTCTCAGTCTATCCAAAATCCAGCCGCGCATTGACATGCTTGTTGCTAAGAGACAAGTTCAAGTTTCGCACTAAATGTTTTTTATTTATTTTTCGTTAGGCATCACCCGTTTATTACAGTAATCTGTGAATTCGATTAGGTGCATGTTCATTTCGTTATTGTTCGTAGCTCTCATTTTGTTTTTATTATGCAAGAAAAGATTTTTATGACGTTGAAATTAATCATGTTTGTTTTCGTTTATTAATTATAGAATCATAAAATACCTATTGCCTCTGGCGCACTTTGAGTTTAACTCGACTTAATACTATTACAATGAGTATGATTTTTAACAATGATATAGTTTTGCTAAAAAATTCGTTTTTCACTGAATTTTTTTATTGATTTTTTGAGGAAATATTATATAAAACATTTTATGTAAAATTAAATTAGGGGTTCCGCGGAAAGTTGAACTTTGGAAAAGGGTTCCGCCACTAAAAAAAGGCACAGAAGCACTGGTTTAGACTATTAAATCATACATTAAATTTTAACTTTTTGTAGTTTCCATCTACTAAAATGATGTATGAGAGTACATATTAGATATTAAAGTGAAAAGTAGGTTTTTTAACATTTTCAAAAATATCAAAATGAATAAATAATAATAAAGTGGTAAATATCGCAAATTTTTAGGTAAGTTAACTAGTGGGCGATAGTAAAAGGCAACAAGTAACTTACACCAGATATTCTTGCAATGAACAGTCAAAGATGGTATAACTACAATTGAATTTAAAGTCTTAACTAAACATTCTTGGGTGATGAAGAGTACGAAAGGGTAAGAGATAACAGATTTCAGTTAACCGCCAGTCACATGGAAAATAGGCGTTTATTTTTTACAAAAAATTAAATACACTTTAAACAATCTAAAAACTGACCATATCACCACTGAAGAGCTTGGACTAGCGTTTAATGAGGTAGAAGGTCACGTGGAAAATAAATTGCAGTTGCTACCATCGACACTAAGAAATTATATATTCTGTCAGCGCTTGCAGTCCTGTGCGAAGACAGTTCTTCAATAATAATTTTACCGAAAATCCTTGGCACTTCTGTAATTTTTAAATAAGTATATAAAATACAGTTTGAAAATAATGTTGCAAAAGTTACAAAAATAATGTTGCTTTAATAATAAAACCTGATTGAAAACGACACTAATTAAGAAAAATTCATGAACAACCGATTTAAAATATACAAAATAAAAGACAAAATCAAAAGTTATGTAGTTGTTTAAATGGCCATTAAACACCACAAAAACAAACAAAACAGAATAAACAATGTTGTATCAAATCATCTTCTTCAACTACAAACACTTATTAGATAAAACTAACTTATCTATAAAGAATGTTTCTATATTAACCAATGGGGAAATATTAACAATGTAATTATCTGGTTTAATAGCTATTAATTCAAATCAAGCTATAATTTTCTTTACATAGTGAAACTTTGACTCAGCGTTGCCAAAAATACCTTAATCGAAGCATTAGATTTAAAGCGTTAAAAACAATTAGAGATTAGCTATTCTATTTTCTAAAGTTATAGATATTAGCTGATTTCAAATTAGTAGATAGTTTACTTCTCATAGTTAATCCACATTTCAAAAGAGACAGTATCGTTGCTTTGAAATGAAATGATACCACACAAATATAAATACATGAAATACTTAATCGTATTTAAGAAAGGTATTTCAAAAATAAATTATAAAATTTATTTTTATTTTAAACATCAAACTTTCATTAGTACAAAGATAATAAAGATCAAAGTCTTTATATTAATAAAGCTGTGAGAGCTATAGTTTAATTGTAACTTATAGTTTTGTTGTTGAAATTTTAATTCGACAGGTTTACAAGAATACTGTCTACTCAGATATAATGTTTTATCAAACGTTCAGCGCTTTATGACATCATAATTAAGTTGCAACTTTTCATTAAATATTTTTGTTACATTTTTCAGTGAAAACTAACAAGTAATACAAAATTAAATGTTTTCTGTCTTAAACATTTATTAAAGATGATGATATACTTATTTTGCATAACAAAATTACAATTTAATTTAATTGTTAATGTCGCTGGCATGGATATCAAAATATTTAAACAAAGTTCTTGTGTATGTAGCTTGATTTTTTTTTTCAGCAAAACATTCGTTTTTTTTTTCTCTAGAATAAATTACTCTTAATTAAAAATGTATTTATTTATTAACACATTAAAAATATTTTTCAAACTTAATTTACTATATAAGTATTAATATAATAAGTACTTATGCTTTATAACTTGTATTGTATTTACATTAAAAGCAGCTTAAATCTTTAGGATTCCGATTATCAAAATATTCGGATTCGGACTCAGATCCTGATTTGGATACAGAAGATCACTAGCTTATACCATGATATATGAAAGACACCTTTTGACGTTGACAATAATAGTAGTATAAAACATTCAAGTGCAATATAAAAAGTTAGAAAAGAAGATTGAAAACGTAAATTTGTTTTTAGTGGATTTAGTTGTGGTTTTGTTTTTTACATGCTTATAAGTGGCCTGGCACAAATATTTTAGACTATTAAATCATACATAAGGTCTTAACTTTTTGAAGTTTCCATCTACTAAAAAAATGTATGAGAGTATTGGTTATTTTAGTAAAAAGTATGTTTTTTAATAATTTTTAAATATCAAAATAAATATAAAGTGGTAAATATCGCATATTTTTTGGTAAACTAATTATTGGGCGATAGTAAAAGGCAACAAGTAACTTACACCAGGTATTCTTGGAATGAACAGTCAAAGAAGGTTTAAATACAATTCACTTTAAAGTCTTACTAGATATTCTGGGGTGATGAAAAATACGAAAGGGTAAGAGATAACAGATTTCAGTTAACCGCCAGTCACATGGAAAATAGGCGGTTATTTTTCACAAAAAATTTAACATACTTTAAACAATTTAAAAACTGACCATATCACGACCGAATAGCTTGGACTGACGTTTAATAAGATAGAAGGTCACGTGGAAAATAAATTGTAGTTGCTACCATCGACACAAGGAATATATATATTCTGTCAGCGCTTGCAGTCCTGTGCGAAGACAGTTCTTCATTAATTCTTTTACCGGAAATCCTTGGCACTTCTGTGAATTTAAAATAAGTATATAAAATACAATTTCAAAAACTTTATTTATCAGCGAGAATTAGTAAAACGGTTTCTAAAACGTTAATGGTTTAATTGAGTAATTTTAGTAAGTATTACTTACTGTAGCGAATTAGTATACAAATGTGCAAAACTTTAAGATTAATATGAGTTAATAATCTTTAGGTGGAGTTTTAATGTAGATTGTAAACTTGAATACTTATGTTACTTTTTTAATAAAACCTGATTGAAAATGACACTAATTAAGAATAATTCATGAACAACCGATTTAAAATATACAAAGTAAAAGATAAATTCACAAGTTATGTAGTCATTTAAATGGCCATTAAACACCCTAAAAAAACATAACAGAATATAGATTGTTGTATCAAATCATTTTCTTCAAGTATAAACACTTATTTGATAACACTAACTTATCTATAAAGTATGTTTCTATCGTAACCAATGGAGAAATATTAACAATGTAATTACCTGGTTTAATAGCTATTAATTCAAACCAAGCTATAACTTTCTTGACATAGTAAAATTTTGACTGAGCGTTGACAAAAATACCTTAATTGAAGCATTAGATTTAAAGCGTTAAAAACAATTAGAGGTTAACATTGTTTCTATTTTCTAAAGTTATAGGTATTATCTGATTTCAAACTTGTTGATGTATATTAATATAAAATTTATTATAACATTTTTGACTAGATAGTTTACTTCTCATAGTTAATTCACATTTCGAAAGAGACAGTATCGTCGCTATGAAATGAAATAAAATTATTCCACTTATCAATATACATACATGAAATACTTAATCGTATTTAAGAAAGGTATTTCAAAAATAAATTATAAAATTTAGTTTTATTTTAAACATCAAACTTTCATTAGTACAAAGATGATAAAGATATTTTTTTTTTAATAATAAAGTTGTGAGAGCTATTGTGCTAATTTAATTGTAATTTTTAGTTTTGTTGTTTAAATTTTAATTCTACACTTTTACAAGAATACTGTCTACTCTGCTGTAATGTTTTATCAAACGTTAAGCGCTTTATTACATCATAATTAAGACTGTTTCTACTTTTCGTTAAATATTTTTGTTACATTTTTCAGTAAAAACTAACAAGTAATACAAAATTAAATGTTTTCTGCTTTTACCATTTATTAAAGTTGATGATTTATTTATTTTGCATAACAAAATTACAAGTTAGTTGTTAGTATTGTTTGCATGGATATCAAAATATTGAACCTAAGTACTTGCGTATGTAGCTTGATTTTTTTTTCATCAAGAAATACGTTTTTTTCGCTTTTAGAATAAATTACTCTTAATTAAAAATGTGTTTATTTAATAACACTTTAAAATATTGTTTAAACATAATTTACTAAATAAGTATTAATATAACAAGTACTTATGCTTTATAACTTGTATTGTATTTACATTAAAAGCAGCTTAAATCTTTAGAATTCCGATTATCAAAATATTCGGATTCGGACTCAGATCCGGATTAAGTAGATAACTAGTTTATACCATGATATAAGAAAGACACCTTTTGACGTTGACAATAGTAGTAGTATAAAACATTTAAGTGCAATATAAAAAGTTAGAAAAGAATATTGAAAACATAATTTTGTTGTTAGTGGATTTAGTTGTGGTTTTGTTTTTTACATGCTTATAAGTGGCCTGGCACAAATAGTTTAGACCAGTGCTTCTGAAATGGGGTTCCGCGGAACCCTAGAGTTCCGCGAAGCCTTTCGAAAATTAAAAAAGAAACTTGAAAGAAAAAAAAAACATAAATCATAAAACTTCAAAAAAAAAATGGAACACATAAAATGGAAAACATATATAATTATAGCATTCATTGATCTGCTTAGTGTGTATCTAGCAGTAGGACTTTTAATGGGTAAACATTATTAATAGGTGTCCTGGTAGCGCAAATTTTTTAAATTTCTAATATTAGATAAGTCATTTTAAGATTGGGGCGTTTAAAAATAGAATCAACTTTTGGAAGAAAAAGGTTAGCAATGGTAATTTTGCGATTTTTCACCGGTTTGAAGAATAGAAAATAGATATTATTCAACTTCTCTGACGAAATATACAACCACCTTGGTCTTTTGTCTATAAAGTTTCAACATTATTCTCCTGAAGATGTTCGCATCGGAAGTTTATGGATTTTCAATCCTTTTATGTGTGATATTGCTTCAGAAGAAGTGAATCTTCCTACAGATACAGAAAACGAATTGCTGCAACTATCTGAAGATAGCAATTTAAAATTGAGTTTCAAAGGGAAGGAGCTTTTAGATTTTTGGATAGGTGCAATTTCAGAGTGCCCCGTCTTAGCAAAGCGTGCAGTAAAATTTCTTTTACAATTCACCACCACTTATCTTTGCGAGTCCGGCTTTTCGCATGTAACAAACATTAAAACGAAGCAAAGGGACTGTATGCTGACTCCAACCTTATCTTCCTGTCTCCGTCTCAGTCTATTCAAAATCCAGCCGCGCATTGACATGTTTGTTGCTAAGAGACAAGTTCAAGTTTCGCACTAAATGTTTTTTATTTATTTTTCGTTAGGCATCACCCGTTTATTACAGTAATCTGTGAATTCGATTAGGTGCATGTTTATTTCGTTATTGTTCGTAGCTCTCATTTTGTTTTTATTATGCAAGAAAAGATTTTTATGACGTTGAAATTAATCATGTTTGTTTTCGTTTATTAATTATAGAATCATAAAATACCTATTGACTCTGGCGCACTTTGAGTTTAACTCGACTTAATACTATTACAATGAGTATGATTTTTAACAATGATATAGTTTTGCTAAAAAATTCGTTTTTCACTGAATTTTTTTTTTTTTAATTTTTTGAGGAAATATTATATTAAACATTTTATGTAAAATTAAATTAGGGGTTCCGCAGAAAAATTGAACTTTGGAAAAGGGTTCCGCCACTAAAAAAAGGCACAGAAGCACTGGTTTAGACTATTAAATCATACATTAAATTTTAACTTTTTGTAGTTTCCATCTACTAAAATGATGTATGAGAGTACATATTGGATATTAAAGTGAAAAGTAGGTTTTTTAACATTTTCAAAAATATCAAAATGAATAAATAATAATAAAGTGGTAAATATCGCAAATTTTTAGGTAAGTTAACTAGTGGGCGATAGTAAAAGGCAACAAGTAACTTACACCAGATATTCTTGCAATGAACAGTCAAAGATGGTATAACTACAATTGAATTTAAAGTCTTAACTAAACATTCTTGGGTGATGAAGAGTACGAAAGGGTAAGAGATAACAGATTTCAGTTAACCGCCAGTCACATGGAAAATAGGCGTTTATTTTTTACAAAAAATTAAATACACTTTAAACAATCTAAAAACTGACCATATCACCACTGAAGAGCTTGGACTAGCGTTTAATGAGGTAGAAGGTCACGTGGAAAATAAATTGCAGTTGCTACCATCGACACTAAGAAATTATATATTCTGTCAGCGCTTGCAGTCCTGTGCGAAGACAGTTCTTCAATAATAATTTTACCGAAAATCCTTGGCACTTCTGTAATTTTTAAATAAGTATATAAAATACAGTTTGAAAATAATGTTGCAAAAGTTACAAAAATAATGTTGCTTTAATAATAAAACCTGATTGAAAACGACACTAATTAAGAAAAATTCATGAACAACCGATTTAAAATATACAAAATAAAAGACAAAATCAAAAGTTATGTAGTTGTTTAAATGGCCATTAAACACCACAAAAACAAACAAAACAGAATAAACAATGTTGTATCAAATCATCTTCTTCAACTACAAACACTTATTAGATAAAACTAACTTATCTATAAAGAATGTTTCTATATTAACCAATGGGGAAATATTAACAATGTAATTATCTGGTTTAATAGCTATTAATTCAAATCAAGCTATAATTTTCTTTACATAGTGAAACTTTGACTCAGCGTTGCCAAAAATACCTTAATCGAAGCATTAGATTTAAAGCGTTAAAAACAATTAGAGATTAGCTATTCTATTTTCTAAAGTTATAGATATTAGCTGATTTCAAATTAGTAGATAGTTTACTTCTCATAGTTAATCCACATTTCAAAAGAGACAGTATCGTTGCTTTGAAATGAAATGATACCACACAAATATAAATACATGAAATACTTAATCGTATTTAAGAAAGGTATTTCAAAAATAAATTATAAAATTTTGTTTTATTTTAAACATCAAACTTTCATTAGTACAAAGATTATAAAGATCAAAGTCTTTATAATAATAAAGCTGTGAGAGCTATAGTTTAATTGTAACTTATAGTTTTGTTGTTGAAATTTTAATTCCGTACTTTTTGCTTTAAAGGTTGCAATCAAAGTTCTCGACTTAAAAAGGAGAATGATTCAATGATAAATTTTTAAAATTTTATTACAATACAATGTTTCACTCGTTCTATTTGAATCTTGAATTTTATGAATCTTGAATCTTTTTCTATTTGAATCTTGAATCTATTTGAATTCTATTTGAATAAGATTTTAAACAACTGAAGATCTCGTTTTTTTAAACGAGTGAAACATTGTATTGTAATAAAATTTTAAAAATTTATCATTGAAATTTTAATTCGACAGGTTTACAAGAATACTGTCTACTCAGATATAATGTTTTATCAAACGTTGAGCGCTTTATGACATCATAATTAAGTTGCAACTTTTCATTAAATATTTTTGTTACATTTTTCAGTGAAAACTAACAAGTAATACAAAATTAAATGTTTTCTGCTTTTACCATTTATTAAAGTTGATGATATATTTATTTTGCATAACAAAATTACAATTTAATTTAATTGTTAATGTCGCTGGCATGGATATCAAAATATTTAAACTAAGTTCTTGTGTATGTAGCTTGATTTTTTTTTTCAGCAAAACATTCGTTTTTTTTTTCTCTAGAATAAATTACTCTTAATTAAAAATGTATTTATTTATAAACACATTAAAAATATTTTTCAAACTTAATTTACTGTATAAGTATTAATATAATAAGTACTTATGCTTTATAACTTGTATTGTATTTACATTAAAAGCAGCTTAAATCTTTAGGATTCCGATTATCAAAATATTCGGATTCGGACTCAGATCCTGATTTGGATACAGAAGATCACTAGCTTATACCATGATATATGAAAGACACCTTTTGACGTTGACAATAATAGTAGTATAAAACATTCAAGTGCAATATAAAAAGTTAGAAAAGAAGATTGAAAACGTAAATTTGTTTTTAGTGGATTTAGTTGTGGTTTTGTTTTTTACATGCTTATAAGTGGCCTGGCACAAATATTTTAGACTATTAAATCATACATAAGGTCTTAACTTTTTGTAGTTTCCATCTACTAAAAAAATGTATGAGAGTATTGGTTATTTTAGTAAAAAGTATGTTTTTTAATAATTTTTAAATATCAAAATAAATATAAAGTGGTAAATATCGCATATTTTTTGGTAAACTAATTATTGGGCGATAGTAAAAGGCAACAAGTAACTTACACCAGGTATTCTTGGAATGAACAGTCAAAGAAGGTTTAAATACAATTCACTTTAAAGTCTTACTAGATATTCTGGGGTGATGAAAAATACGAAAGGGTAAGAGATAACAGATTTCAGTTAATCGCAAGTCACATGGAAAATAGGCGGTTATTTTTCACAAAAAATTAAACATACTTTAAACCATTTTAAAACTGACCATATCACGACCGAATAGCTTGGACTGGCGTTTAATAAGATAGAAGGTCACGTGGAAAATCAATTGTAGTTGCTACCATCGACACAAAGAATATATATATTCTGTCAGCGCTTGCAGTCCTGTGCGAAGACAGTTCTTCATTAATTCTTTTACCGGAAATCCTTGGCACTTCTGTGAATTTAAAATAAGTATATAAAATACAATTTCAAAAACTTTATTTATCGGCGAGAATTAGTAAAACGGTTTCTAAAACGTTAATGGTTTAATTGAGTAATTTTAGTAAGTATTACTTACTGTAGCGAATTAGTATACAAATGTGCAAAACTTTAAGATTAATATGAGTTAATAATCTTTAGGTGGAGTTTTAATGTAGATTGTAAATTTGAATACTTATGTTACTTTTTTAATAAAACCTGATTGAAAATGACACTAATTAAGAATAATTCATGAACAACCGATTTAAAATATACAAAGTAAAAGATAAATTCACAAGTTATGTAGTCATTTAAATGGCCATTAAACACCCTAAAAAAAAACATAACAGAATATAGATTGTTGTATCAAATCATTTTCTTCAAGTACAAACACTTATTTGATAACACTAACTTATCTATAAAGTATGTTTCTATCGTAACCAATGGAGAAATGTTAACAATGTAATTACCTGGTTTAATAGCTATTAATTCAAACCAAGCTATAACTTTCTTGACATAGTAAAATTTTGACTGAGCGTTGACAAAAATACCTTAATTGAAGCATTAGATTTAAAGCGTTAAAAACAATTAGAGATTAGCAATCCTTTTTATTTTCTAAAATTGTAGGTATTAGCAGATTTCAAATTTGTTGATGTATATAAACATAAAGTTTATTATAATAATTTTGACTAGATAGTTTACTTCTCATAGTTAATTCACATTTCGAAAGAGACAGTATCGTCGCTATGAAATGAAATAAAATTATTCCACTTATCAATATACATACATGAAATACTTAATCGTATTTAAGAAAGGTATTTAAAAAATAAATTATAAAACTTAGTTTTATTTTAAACATCAAACTTTCATTAGTACAAAGATGATAAAGATATTTTGTTTATATTAATAAAGTTGTGAGAGCTATTGTGCTAGTTTATTGTAATTTATAGTTTTGTTGTTGAAATTTTAATTCTACACTTTTACAAGAATACTGTCTACTCTGCTGTAATGTTTTATCAAACGTTAAGCGCTTTATGACATCATAATTACGAGTGTTTCAACTTTTCGTTAAATATTTTTCTTACATTTTTCAGTAAAAACTAACAAGTAATACAAAATTAAATGTTTTCTGCTTTTACCATTTATTAAAGTTGATGATTTAGTTATTTTGCATAACAAAATTACAAGTTAGTTGTTAGTATTGTTTGCATGGATATCAAAATATTGAACCTAAGTACTTGCGTATGTAGCTTGATTTTTTTTTCATCAAGAAATACGTTTTTTTTCGCTTTTAGAATAAATTACTCTTAATTAAAAATGTGTTTATTTAATAACACTTTAAAAAATTGTCTAAACTTAATTTACTAAATAAGTATTAATATAATAAGTACTTATGCTTTATAACTCAATTAAACAGAACTTCTATATTTACCCAGGTGTATTTAAGCTTCTAAGTATCACTGACACATTATAAAACACCAAGAGCAAAAATACCTATAAAATTGACTGTTTTCCTATAATTAATTTGATTGAATACAGTTCAAGGACACTCCACGTTTTTTTTGTTTAAAATAGTATTTTTCATTAGACTTGAACATATATGCGAAAAGTCTTTAAATAAAAATTGTTTATACGTATACAAAGTTTTTTTTTTACTTTGTCCCTTGCCCACCTACGATTAAACTTATCTTACATGATATTAAAAAACAAATTTTTAGCTCTATTGATTATTAGAAATAAGGTAAAAACTTAAGAATTATTGAGTTGAAATAAAACTTTATGCCATAGATATTGTGAGAAATTAAACATTGTACTTTGTTTGTTTAAAGGTAATAATGGGGACTAAGACACCTAAAATAGTAAGAAAGCCATAGAACTCAATAGGTTCAATATATAAGGCACAATTTTAAAATGCAGTTATCTCAATTTCATTAAAAGCTTACTAGGTGTAAAGATTTAAGTTAGCATTTAAATTAAACCAGTATTTATCTCGGCCATCGTCAACAAAGTTGAGATATGTTTCGCCATCGATAATAAAAAATGAACTTCATCGCACGACCAACAACAACAGCATCCGAGACAACCCACGACCGGTTTCGTCCTTTTTAGGACTTAGCAGGCAGGTATAGTCGCGAGAAACCGCGCAAAATTTTCAATTTTTTGGACTTTACCCAACAACGGTCGCTTCAGCGCATATGCACGTAAGCCCGCATGATTAAGATCACAACAGCGGTTTATCGCGACTATACCTGCCTAACGAGTCTGAAAAGGACGAAACCGGTCGTAGGTTGTCTCGGATGCTGTTGTTGTTAGTCGTGCGGTTAGGTTCATTGTTTATCATTTAAAATAGGTATATTGTAAACACACAAAAAATTTACAGTGTTAAAATTTCTAATTATAATTCTTTGTATTTTTGAAAGCATCCAACTTTTTAGGGACTAGAATAAGTTTTAAAAAGACAAAAATGAGTCATTAGTTTCTAGATTTCCCTTGTCAAGTGGTTCCGAACCAGTAGCCTACAGAAACCTAAATTGTAAGTACAAACAATTTAACTTATTGGAAAGAACTTCATTGAACTGGTTAATGTCGAGCCTGGATAAGGACCAACTTAAATTATGGGACGAGAATTTAGCTAGCTCGACAAATATGATACAAAGGGGACGTGACTCGGTTTACTTAGCGGATTGTACAGAGCATTAATAAGGTGAAGTTAGGCGCCTCTAAGTAATCAAGTCACACCGCAAATATCTTATCGAGGTTATAACAGCCTGTAGTGTTTCAACGTTTAATTGAGTTGTTAAGAGCTGAAAATAGCGAAAGACAAAGTAGGCGCGATGTACTCGAGAAAACGCAGTACGAAACAACAGTATTGTTTAATTATCAAGGGTATAGCAATAGACAGTACCATAACGTATTAAAAGAAACCTATAGAGAGCTAGAAATTACACAACGAGCCTTAAAATTTCTCCTTTCATTAGTTCTTATCCAAACAATCTCGAGCATTTAAACCGTAATTGACAGGTCCAAAAACTATTGTAGGTTCAATTATATCGACGAACTTACAGAGAAAGTGTCAAGTTATTTTTACGTAACACACATACGAAAATTCGTGAAAATTTTAGGTGATCAGTACCATAAGCGCAAACATAAAACCTCTTTGCAAACCAATCAAAGTTTATCTGATTCGTTCGTGAACGAAAGAGTGAGCGAGATACTGCATAACAAAACCATTTTAGTCGAGCAAAAAACATCTACTAACTTTGAAGTTTATGCGATGAACAACAGTCTTTCTTCAACTGATAACACAAAAACTTCGAAGGTGATCGTCTCATCAACAAACGAACGTAAAGAAAAAACAAAGTCAAATGCGATGCACAGTCCTTCTTCAACTGATAACACAAAAGTTTAGAGGGTGATCGTCTCATCAACAAACGAACGTTAAGAAAAACAAAGTCAAATGCAATGCACAGTCCTTCTTCAGCTGATAGAACAAAAGTTTACAGGGTTATCGTCTTATGAACAAAATGAAATATCAAAAATTAAACTACTTAAAATTAAAAGCGCAAACAAAACAAAAAACCTTGCTTCTTGTTCAAGATGTGGATACAAGGTTGAACTTAACATATCTTATGCTAGAGATACTGAAAAAGCAAAAATCAAGTGTAATAATGTTTAACTTAATATGACTAATACCTCTGCTTTAATGTTTTATCAAACGTTAAGCGCTAAATGACATCATAATTAAGGGTGTTTCAACTTTTCCTTAAACATTTTTGTTACATTTTTCAGTGAAAACTAACAAGTTATACAAAATTAAATGTTTTCTGCTTTCAGCATTTATTAAATATGATGATTTATTTATTTTGCATAACAAAATTACAATTTAATTGCTAATGTCGCTAGCATGGATATCAAAATATTTAAACTAAGTTTTTGTGTATGTAGTTTGATTTTTTTTAGCAAAACATTCGTTTTTTTTTTTTGGTTTAGGAATAAATTATTCTTAAATAAAAATGTATTTATTTATTAACATATTTAATATATTTATCAAACTTCATTTACTATATAATTATTAATATAATAAGTACTTATGATTTATAGTTTGTATTGTATTTACATTACAAGCAGCTTAAATCTTTAGGATTCTGATTAACAAAATATTCGGATTCGGACTCAGATCCGGATTTGGTAAATAACTAGTTTATACCATGATATATAAAAAGAAACTTTTTGATGTTGACAATAGTAGTATAAAACATTAAAGTGCAAAATAAAAGTTTAGAAAAGAATATTGAATAAATTTGTTTTTAGTGGATTTAGTTGTGGTTTTGTTTTTTACTTGCTTATAAGTGACCTGGCACAAATAGTTTAGAATATTAAATCATACATAAAGTCTTAACTTTTTGTAGTTTCCATCTACTAAAAAAATGTATGAGAGTATTGGTTATTTTATTCAAAAGTATGTTTTTTAATAATTTTTAAATATCAAAATAAATATAAAGTGGTAAATATCGCATATTTTTTGGTAAACTAATTATTGGGCGATAGTAAAAGGCAACAAGTAACTTACACCAGGTATTCTTGGAATGAACAGTCAAAGAAGGTTTAAATACAATTCACTTTAAAGTCTTACTAGATATTCTGGGGTGATGAAAAATACGAAAGGGTAAGAGACAACAGATTTCAGTTAACCGCCAGTCACATGGAAAATAGGCGGTTATTTTTCACAAAAAATTTAACATACTTTAAACAATTTAAAAACTGACCATATCACGACCGAATAGCTTGGACTGACGTTTAATAAGATAGAAGGTCACGTGGAAAATAAATTGTAGTTGCTACCATCGACACAAGGAATATATATATTCTGTCAGCGCTTGCAGTCCTGTGCGAAGACAGTTCTTCATTAATTCTTTTACCGGAAATCCTTGGCACTTCTGTGAATTTAAAATAAGTATATAAAATACAATTTCAAAAACTTTATTTATCAGCGAGAATTAGTAAAACGGTTTCTAAAACGTTAATGGTTTAATTGAGTAATTTTAGTAAGTATTACTTACTGTAGCGAATTAGTATACAAATGTGCAAAACTTTAAGATTAATATGAGTTAATAATCTTTAGGTGGAGTTTTAATGTAGATTGTAAACTTGAATACTTATGTTACTTTTTTAATAAAACCTGATTGAAAATGACACTAATTAAGAATAATTCATGAACAACCGATTTAAAATATACAAAGTAAAAGATAAATTCACAAGTTATGTAGTCATTTAAATGGCCATTAAACACCCTAAAAAAAACATAACAGAATATAGATTGTTGTATCAAATCATTTTCTTCAAGTATAAACACTTATTTGATAACACTAACTTATCTATAAAGTATGTTTCTATCGTAACCAATGGAGAAATATTAACAATGTAATTACCTGGTTTAATAGCTATTAATTCAAACCAAGCTATAACTTTCTTGACATAGTAAAATTTTGACTGAGCGTTGACAAAAATACCTTAATTGAAGCATTAGATTTAAAGCGTTAAAAACAATTAGAGGTTAACATTGTTTCTATTTTCTAAAGTTATAGGTATTATCTGATTTCAAACTTGTTGATGTATATTAATATAAAATTTATTATAACATTTTTGACTAGATAGTTTACTTCTCATAGTTAATTCACATTTCGAAAGAGACAGTATCGTCGCTATGAAATGAAATAAAATTATTCCACTTATCAATATACATACATGAAATACTTAATCGTATTTAAGAAAGGTATTTCAAAAATAAATTATAAAATTTAGTTTTATTTTAAACATCAAACTTTCATTAGTACAAAGATGATAAAGATATTTTTTTATATTAATAAAGTTGTGAGAGCTATTGTGCTAATTTAATTGTAATTTTTAGTTTTGTTGTTTAAATTTTAATTCTACACTTTTACAAGAATACTGTCTACTCTGCTGTAATGTTTTATCAAACGTTAAGCGCTTTATTACATCATAATTAAGACTGTTTCTACTTTTCGTTAAATATTTTTGTTACATTTTTCAGTAAAAACTAACAAGTAATACAAAATTAAATGTTTTCTGCTTTTACCATTTATTAAAGTTGATGATTTAGTTATTTTGCATAACAAAATTACAAGTTAGTTGTTAGTATTGTTTGCATGGATATCAAAATATTGAACCTAAGTACTTGCGTATGTAGCTTGATTTTTTTTTCATCAAGAAATACGTTTTTTTCGCTTTTAGAATAAATTACTCTTAATTAAAAATGTGTTTATTTATTAACACTTTAAAATATTGTTTAAACTTAATTTACTAAATAAGTATTAATATAACAAGTACTTATGCTTTATAACTTGTATTGTATTTACATTAAAAGCAGCTTAAATCTTTAGAATTCCGATTATCAAAATATTCGGATTCGGACTCAGATCCGGATTAAGTAGATAACTAGTTTATACCATGATATAAGAAAGACACCTTTTGACGTTGACAATAGTAGTAGTATAAAACATTTAAGTGCAATATAAAAAGTTAGAAAAGAATATTGAAAACATAATTTTGTTGTTAGTGGATTTAGTTGTGGTTTTGTTTTTTACATGCTTATAAGTGGCCTGGCACAAATAGTTTAGACCAGTGCTTCTGAAATGGGGTTCCGCGGAACCCTAGAGTTCCGCGAAGCCTTTCGAAAATTAAAAAAGAAACTTGAAAGAAAAAAAAACATAAATCATAAAACTTCAAAAAAAAAATGGAACACATAAAATGGAAAACATATATAATTATAGCATTCATTGATCTGCTTAGTGTGTATCTAGCAGTAGGACTTTTAATGGGTAAACATTATTAATAGGTGTCCTGGTAGCGCAAATTTTTTAAATTTCTAATATTAGATAAGTCATTTTAAGATTGGGGCGTTTAAAAATAGAATCAACTTTTGGAAGAAAAAGGTTAGCAATGGTAATTTTGCGATTTTTCACCGGTTTGAAGAATAGAAAATAGATATTATTCAACTTCTCTGACGAAATATACAACCACCTTGGTCTTTTGTCTATAAAGTTTCAACATTATTCTCCTGAAGATGTTCGCATCGGAAGTTTATGGATTTTCAATCCTTTTATGTGTGATATTGCTTCAGAAGAAGTGAATCTTCCTACAGATACAGAAAACGAATTGCTGCAACTATCTGAAGATAGCAATTTAAAATTGAGTTTCAAAGGGAAGGAGCTTTTAGATTTTTGGATAGGTGCAATTTCAGAGTGCCCCGTCTTAGCAAAGCGTGCAGTAAAATTTCTTTTACAATTCACCACCACTTATCTTTGCGAGTCCGGCTTTTCGCATGTAACAAACATTAAAACGAAGCAAAGGGACTGTATGCTGACTCCAACCTTATCTTCCTGTCTCCGTCTCAGTCTATTCAAAATCCAGCCGCGCATTGACATGTTTGTTGCTAAGAGACAAGTTCAAGTTTCGCACTAAATGTTTTTTATTTATTTTTCGTTAGGCATCACCCGTTTATTACAGTAATCTGTGAATTCGATTAGGTGCATGTTTATTTCGTTATTGTTCGTAGCTCTCATTTTGTTTTTATTATGCAAGAAAAAATTTTTATGACGTTGAAATTAATCATGTTTGTTTTCGTTTATTAATTATAGAATCATAAAATACCTATTGACTCTGGCGCACTTTGAGTTTAACTCGACTTAATACTATTACAATGAGTATGATTTTTAACAATGATATAGTTTTGCTAAAAAATTCGTTTTTCACTGAATTTTTTTTTTTTAATTTTTTGAGGAAATATTATATTAAACATTTTATGTAAAATTAAATTAGGGGTTCCGCAGAAAAATTGAACTTTGGAAAAGGGTTCCGCCACTAAAAAAAGGCACAGAAGCACTGGTTTAGACTATTAAATCATACATTAAATTTTAACTTTTTGTAGTTTCCATCTACTAAAATGATGTATGAGAGTACATATTGGATATTAAAGTGAAAAGTAGGTTTTTTAACATTTTCAAAAATATCAAAATGAATAAATAATAATAAAGTGGTAAATATCGCAAATTTTTAGGTAAGTTAACTAGTGGGCGATAGTAAAAGGCAACAAGTAACTTACACCAGATATTCTTGCAATGAACAGTCAAAGATGGTATAACTACAATTGAATTTAAAGTCTTAACTAAACATTCTTGGGTGATGAAGAGTACGAAAGGGTAAGAGATAACAGATTTCAGTTAACCGCCAGTCACATGGAAAATAGGCGTTTATTTTTTACAAAAAATTAAATACACTTTAAACAATCTAAAAACTGACCATATCACCACTGAAGAGCTTGGACTAGCGTTTAATGAGGTAGAAGGTCACGTGGAAAATAAATTGCAGTTGCTACCATCGACACTAAGAAATTATATATTCTGTCAGCGCTTGCAGTCCTGTGCGAAGACAGTTCTTCAATAATAATTTTACCGAAAATCCTTGGCACTTCTGTAATTTTTAAATAAGTATATAAAATACAGTTTGAAAATAATGTTGCAAAAGTTACAAAAATAATGTTGCTTTAATAATAAAACCTGATTGAAAACGACACTAATTAAGAAAAATTCATGAACAACCGATTTAAAATATACAAAATAAAAGACAAAATCAAAAGTTATGTAGTTGTTTAAATGGCCATTAAACACCACAAAAACAAACAAAACAGAATAAACAATGTTGTATCAAATCATCTTCTTCAACTACAAACACTTATTAGATAAAACTAACTTATCTATAAAGAATGTTTCTATATTAACCAATGGGGAAATATTAACAATGTAATTATCTGGTTTAATAGCTATTAATTCAAATCAAGCTATAATTTTCTTTACATAGTGAAACTTTGACTCAGCGTTGCCAAAAATACCTTAATCGAAGCATTAGATTTAAAGCGTTAAAAACAATTAGAGATTAGCTATTCTATTTTCTAAAGTTATAGATATTAGCTGATTTCAAATTAGTAGATAGTTTACTTCTCATAGTTAATCCACATTTCAAAAGAGACAGTATCGTTGCTTTGAAATGAAATGATACCACACAAATATAAATACATGAAATACTTAATCGTATTTAAGAAAGGTATTTCAAAAATAAATTATAAAATTTTGTTTTATTTTAAACATCAAACTTTCATTAGTACAAAGATTATAAAGATCAAAGTCTTTATAATAATAAAGCTGTGAGAGCTATAGTTTAATTGTAACTTATAGTTTTGTTGTTGAAATTTTAATTCCGTACTTTTTGCTTTAAAGGTTGCAATCAAAGTTCTCGACTTAAAAAGGAGAATGATTCAATGATAAATTTTTAAAATTTTATTACAATACAATGTTTCACTCGTTCTATTTGAATCTTGAATTTTATGAATCTTGAATCTTTTTCTATTTGAATCTTGAATCTATTTGAATTCTATTTGAATAAGATTTTAAACAACTGAAGATCTCGTTTTTTTAAACGAGTGAAACATTGTATTGTAATAAAATTTTAAAAATTTATCATTGAAATTTTAATTCGACAGGTTTACAAGAATACTGTCTACTCAGATATAATGTTTTATCAAACGTTCAGCGCTTTATGACATCATAATTAAGTTGCAACTTTTCATTAAATATTTTTGTTACATTTTTCAGTGAAAACTAACAAGTAATACAAAATTAAATGTTTTCTGTCTTAAACATTTATTAAAGATGATGATATATTTATTTTGCATAACAAAATTACAGTTTTGTACAATGTTGTACTAATGAATATTGTTTAAACTTAATTTACTAAATAAGTATTAATATAACAAGTACTTATGCTTTATAACTTGTATTGTATTTACATTAAAAGCAGCTTAAATCTTTAGAATTCCGATTATCAAAATATTCGGATTCGGACTCAGATCCGGATTAAGTAGATAACTAGTTTATACCATGATATAAGAAAGACACCTTTTGACGTTGACAATAGTAGTAGTATAAAACATTTAAGTGCAATATAAAAAGTTAGAAAAGAATATTGAAAACATAATTTTGTTGTTAGTGGATTTAGTTGTGGTTTTGTTTTTTACATGCTTATAAGTGGCCTGGCACAAATAGTTTAGACCAGTGCTTCTGAAATGGGGTTCCGCGGAACCCTAGAGTTCCGCGAAGCCTTTCGAAAATTAAAAAAGAAACTTGAAAGAAAAAAAAACATAAATCATAAAACTTCAAAAAAAAAATGGAACACATAAAATGGAAAACATATATAATTATAGCATTCATTGATCTGCTTAGTGTGTATGTAGCAGTAGGACTTTTAATGGGTTAACATTATTAATAGGTGTCCTGGTAGCGCAAACTTTTTAAATTTCTACTTTTAGATAAGTCATTTTAAGATTGGGGCGTTTAAAAATAGAATCAACTTTTGGAAGAAAAAGGTTAGCAATGGTAATTTTGCGATTTTTCACCGGTTTGAAGAATAGAAAATAGATATTATTCAACTTCTCTGACGAAATATACAACCACCTTGGTCTTTTGTCTATAAAGTTTCAACATTATTCTCCTGAAGATGTTCGCATCGGAAGTTTATGAATTTTCAATCCTTTTATGTGTGATATTGCTTCAGAAGAAGTGAATCTTCCTACAGATACAGAAAACGAATTGCTGCAACTATCTGAAGATAGCAATTTAAAATTGAGTTTCAAGGGGAAGGAGCTTTTAGATTTTTGGATATGTGCAATTTCAGAGTACCCCGTCTTAGCAAAGCGTGCAGTAAAATTTCTTTTACCATTCACCACCACTTATCTTTGCGAGTCCGGCTTTTCGCATGTAACAAATATTAAAACGAAGCAAAGGGACTGTATGCTGATTCCAACCTTATCTGCCTGTCTCCCTCTCAGTCTATCCAAAATCCAGCCGCGCATTGACATGCTTGTTGCTAAGAGACAAGTTCAAGTTTCGCACTAAATGTTTTTTATTTATTTTTCGTTAGGCATCACCCGTTTATTACAGTAATCTGTGAATTCGATTAGGTGCATGTTCATTTCGTTATTGTTCGTAGCTCTCATTTTGTTTTTATTATGCAAGAAAAGATTTTTATGACGTTGAAATTAATCATGTTTGTTTTCGTTTATTAATTATAGAATCATAAAATACCTATTGCCTCTGGCGCACTTTGAGTTTAACTCGACTTAATACTATTACAATGAGTATGATTTTTAACAATGATATAGTTTTGCTAAAAAATTCGTTTTTCACTGAATTTTTTTATTGATTTTTTGAGGAAATATTATATAAAACATTTTATGTAAAATTAAATTAGGGGTTCCGCGGAAAGTTGAACTTTGGAAAAGGGTTCCGCCACTAAAAAAAGGCACAGAAGCACTGGTTTAGACTATTAAATCATACATTAAATTTTAACTTTTTGTAGTTTCCATCTACTAAAATGATGTATGAGAGTACATATTGGATATTAAAGTGAAAAGTAGGTTTTTTAACATTTTCAAAAATATCAAAATGAATAAATAATAATAAAGTGGTAAATATCGCAAATTTTTAGGTAAGTTAACTAGTGGGCGATAGTAAAAGGCAACAAGTAACTTACACCAGATATTCTTGCAATGAACAGTCAAAGATGGTATAACTACAATTGAATTTAAAGTCTTAACTAAACATTCTTGGGTGATGAAGAGTACGAAAGGGTAAGAGATAACAGATTTCAGTTAACCGCCAGTCACATGGAAAATAGGCGTTTATTTTTTACAAAAAATTAAATACACTTTAAACAATTTAAAAACTGACCATATCACCACTGAATAGCTTGGACTAGCGTTTAATGAGGTAGAAGGTCACGTGGAAAATAAATTGCAGTTGCTACCATCGACACTAAGAAATTATATATTCTGTCAGCGCTTGCAGTCCTGTGCGAAGACAGTTCTTCAATAATACTTTTACCGAAAATCCTTGGCACTTCTGTAATTTTTAAATAAAATATAAAATACAGTTTCAAAAATAATGTTACAAAAGTTACAAAAATAATGTTGCTTTTTTAATAAAACCTGATTGAAAACGACACTAATTAAGAAAAATTCATGAACAACCGATTTAAAATATACAAAGTAAAAGACAAAATCACAAGTTATGTAGTCGTTTAAATGGCCATTAAACACCACAAAAACAAACAAAACAGAATAAACAATGTTGTATCAAATCATCTTCTTCAACTACAAACACTTATTAGATAAAACTAACTTATCTATAAAGAATGTTTCTATATTAACCAATGGGGAAATATTAACAATGTAATTATCTGGTTTAATAGCTATTAATTCAAATCAAGCTATAATTTTCTTTACATAGTGAAACTTTGACTCAGCGTTGCCAAAAATACCTTAATCGAAGCATTAGATTTAAAGCGTTAAAAACAATTAGAGATTAGCTATTCTATTTTCTAAAGTTATAGATATTAGCTGATTTCAAATTAGTAGATAGTTTACTTCTCATAGTTAATCCACATTTCAAAAGAGACAGTATCGTTGCTTTGAAATGAAATGATACCACACAAATATAAATACATGAAATACTTAATCGTATTTAAGAAAGGTATTTCAAAAATAAATTATAAAATTTATTTTTATTTTAAACATCAAACTTTCATTAGTACAAAGATAATAAAGATCAAAGTCTTTATATTAATAAAGCTGTGAGAGCTATAGTTTAATTGTAACTTATAGTTTTGTTGTTGAAATTTTAATTCGACAGGTTTACAAGAATACTGTCTACTCAGATATAATGTTTTATCAAACGTTCAGCGCTTTATGACATCATAATTAAGTTGCAACTTTTCATTAAATATTTTTGTTACATTTTTCAGTGAAAACTAACAAGTAATACAAAATTAAATGTTTTCTGTCTTAAACATTTATTAAAGATGATGATATACTTATTTTGCATAACAAAATTACAGTTTAATTTAATTGTTAATGTCGCTGGCATGGATATCAAAATATTTAAACTAAGTTCTTGTGTATGTAGCTTGATTTTTTTTTTCAGCAAAACATTCGTTTTTTTTTCTCTAGAATAAATTACTCTTAATTAAAAATGTATTTATTTATAAACACATTAAAAATATTTTCAAACTTAATTTACTGTATAAGTATTAATATAATAAGTACTTATGCTTTATAACTTGTATTGTATTTACATTAAAAGCAGCTTAAATCTTTAGGATTCCGATTATCAAAATATTCGGATTCGGACTCAGATCCTGATTTGGATACAGAAGATCACTAGCTTATACCATGATATATGAAAGACACCTTTTGACGTTGACAATAATAGTAGTATAAAACATTCAAGTGCAATATAAAAAGTTAGAAAAGAAGATTGAAAACGTAAATTTGTTTTTAGTGGATTTAGTTGTGGTTTTGTTTTTTACATGCTTATAAGTGGCCTGGCACAAATATTTTAGACTATTAAATCATACATAAGGTCTTAACTTTTTGTAGTTTCCATCTACTAAAAAAATGTATGAGAGTATTGGTTATTTTAGTAAAAAGTATGTTTTTTAATAATTTTTAAATATCAAAATAAATATAAAGTGGTAAATATCGCATATTTTTTGGTAAACTAATTATTGGGCGATAGTAAAAGGCAACAAGTAACTTACACCAGGTATTCTTGGAATGAACAGTCAAAGAAGGTTTAAATACAATTCACTTTAAAGTCTTACTAGATATTCTGGGGTGATGAAAAATACGAAAGGGTAAGAGATAACAGATTTCAGTTAATCGCAAGTCACATGGAAAATAGGCGGTTATTTTTCACAAAAAATTAAACATACTTTAAACCATTTTAAAACTGACCATATCACGACCGAATAGCTTGGACTGGCGTTTAATAAGATAGAAGGTCACGTGGAAAATCAATTGTAGTTGCTACCATCGACACAAAGAATATATATATTCTGTCAGCGCTTGCAGTCCTGTGCGAAGACAGTTCTTCATTAATTCTTTTACCGGAAATCCTTGGCACTTCTGTGAATTTAAAATAAGTATATAAAATACAATTTCAAAAACTTTATTTATCGGCGAGAATTAGTAAAACGGTTTCTAAAACGTTAATGGTTTAATTGAGTAATTTTAGTAAGTATTACTTACTGTAGCGAATTAGTATACAAATGTGCAAAACTTTAAGATTAATATGAGTTAATAATCTTTAGGTGGAGTTTTAATGTAGATTGTAAATTTGAATACTTATGTTACTTTTTTAATAAAACCTGATTGAAAATGACACTAATTAAGAATAATTCATGAACAACCGATTTAAAATATACAAAGTAAAAGATAAATTCACAAGTTATGTAGTCATTTAAATGGCCATTAAACACCCTAAAAAAAAACATAACAGAATATAGATTGTTGTATCAAATCATTTTCTTCAAGTACAAACACTTATTTGATAACACTAACTTATCTATAAAGTATGTTTCTATCGTAACCAATGGAGAAATGTTAACAATGTAATTACCTGGTTTAATAGCTATTAATTCAAACCAAGCTATAACTTTCTTGACATAGTAAAATTTTGACTGAGCGTTGACAAAAATACCTTAATTGAAGCATTAGATTTAAAGCGTTAAAAACAATTAGAGATTAGCAATCCTTTTTATTTTCTAAAATTGTAGGTATTAGCAGATTTCAAATTTGTTGATGTATATAAACATAAAGTTTATTATAATAATTTTGACTAGATAGTTTACTTCTCATAGTTAATTCACATTTCGAAAGAGACAGTATCGTCGCTATGAAATGAAATAAAATTATTCCACTTATCAATATACATACATGAAATACTTAATCGTATTTAAGAAAGGTATTTAAAAAATAAATTATAAAACTTAGTTTTATTTTAAACATCAAACTTTCATTAGTACAAAGATGATAAAGATATTTTGTTTATATTAATAAAGTTGTGAGAGCTATTGTGCTAGTTTATTGTAATTTATAGTTTTGTTGTTGAAATTTTAATTCTACACTTTTACAAGAATACTGTCTACTCTGCTGTAATGTTTTATCAAACGTTAAGCGCTTTATGACATCATAATTACGAGTGTTTCAACTTTTCGTTAAATATTTTTCTTACATTTTTCAGTAAAAACTAACAATAATATAAAATTAAATGTTTTCTTCTTTTACCATTTATTAAAGTTGATGATTTAGTTATTTTGCATAACAAAATTACAAGTTAGTTGTTAATATTGTTTGCATGGATATCAAAATATTGAACCTAAGTACTTGCGTATGTAGCTTGATTTTTTTTTCATCAAGAAATACGTTTTTTTTTTCTCTAGAATAAATTACTCTTAATTAAAAATGTGTTTATTTAATAACACTTTAAAAAATTGTCTAAACTTAATTTACTAAATAAGTATTAATACAATAAGTACTTATGCTTTATAACTTGTATTGTATTTACATTAAAAGCAGCTTAAATCTTTAGGATTCTGATTATCAAAATATTCGGATTCGGACTCAGATCCGGATTAAGTAGATCACTAGTTTATACCATGATATAAGAAAGAAACCTTTTGACGTTGACAATAGTAGTAGTATAAAACATTTAAGTGCAATATAAGAAGTTAGAAAAGAATATTGAAAACAAAATTTTGTTTTTAGTGGATTTAGTTGTGGTTTTGTTTTTACATGCTTATAAGTGGCCTGGCACAAATATTTTAGACTATTAAATCATAAGGTCTTAACTTTTTGTAGTTTCCATCTACTAAAAAAATGTATGAGAGTATTGGTTATTTTAGTCAAAAGTATGTTTTTTTGTAATTTTTTAAATATCAAAATAAATATAAAGTGGTATATATCGAATATTTTTTGGTAAACTAATTATTGGGCGATAGTAATAGGCAACACGTAACTTACACCAGGTATTCTTGGAATGAACAGTCAAAGAAGGTTTAGATACAATTGACTTTAAAGTCTTACTAGATATTCTGGGGTGATGAAAAATACGAAAGGGTAAGAGATAACATATTTCAGTTAACCGCCAGTCACATGGAAAATAGACGGTTATTTTTCACAAAAGAATTAATATAATATAAACAAATTAAAAACTGACCATATCACAATCGATTAGCTTGGACTGGCATTTAATGAGATAGAAGGTCACGTGGAAAATATATTGCAGTTGCTGCCATCGACACTAAGAAATTATATATTCTGTCAGCGCTTGCAGTCCTGTGCGAAGACAGTTCTTCAGCAATTCTTTTACCGGAAATCCTTGGCACTTCTGTAATTATTAATTAAGTAAATATAATACAATTTCAAAAATTTTATTTATTGGCGATAATTAGCAAAAAGGTTTTCAAAACGTTAATGCTTTTTATTGAGTAATTTCAGTAAGTTGTTGTGAATTATCTAGTAAGGGGGTAAACAGAATTCATACTTAGTTTTAAATGTATAAAATATTTTAAATACTAACTTTTAATACAATGTATTAGATGTTTAAACAATTTTGACCGTGACAACGCATACTTAATACACATTAATTAAACTTTTTATTAATACTAAATCACAATAAAAACAGCATTAAAAGACCTTAGCATTAAAATTAATGTTTATTTCTAGCTCTCGTATGAATCGAAAGATATTAAAGAGAAATCGATTTCAGAAATATTACTTACTGGAGCGAATTAGTATACAAATGTGCAAAACTTTAAGATTAATATGAATTAGTAATCTTTAGGTGGAGTTTTATTGTAGATTGTAAATTTGAAAACTTACTTATGTTGCTTTTATAATAAAACCTGATTGAAAATGACACTAACTACAAATAATTTATGAACATCGATTTAAAATATACAAAGTAAAAGACATAATCACAAGTTATGTAGTCGTTTAAACGGCCATAGATAAAACTAACTTATCTATAAAGTATGTTTCTATCTTAACCAATGGAGAAATATTAACAATGTCATTACCTGGTTTAATAGCTATTAATTCAAACCAAGCTATAATATTCTTGACATAGTAAAACTTTGACTCAGCTTTGCCAAAAATACCTTAATCGAAGCATTAGATTTAAAGCGTTAAAAACAATTAGAGATTAGCAAATTATTTTATAAAGTTATAGATATTAGCTGATTTCAAATTTGTTGATGTATATAAACATAAAATTTATTATAATATTTTTGACTAGATAGTTTACTTCTCATAGTTAATCCACATTTCAAAAGGAGACAGTATCGTTGCTATGAAATGAAATAATACCACACAAATATAAATACATGAAATACTTAATCGTATTTAAGAAAGGTATTTCAAAAATAATTTATAAAATTTAGTTTTATTTTAAACATAAAACTTTCATTAGTACAAAGGTTATAAAGATATTGTTTTTATATTAATAAAGCTGTGAGAGCTATTGTCCTAGTTTAATTGTAACTTATAGTTTTGTTGTTGAAATTTTAATTCTACACTTTTACAAGAATACTGTCTACTCTGCTATAATGTTTTATCAAACGTTAACCGATTTATGACATCGTAATCAAGGGTGTTTCAACTTTTCGTTAAAAATTTTCCAGTCACTTGGAAAATAGGAGGTTATTTTTCACAATAAATTAAACACACTTTAAACAAATTAAAAACTGACCATATCACAACCGAGTAGCTTGGACTGGCGTTTAATAAGATACAAGGTCACGTGGAAAATATATTGCAGTTGCTGCCATCAACACTAAGAAATTATATATTCTGTCAGCGCTTGCAGTCCTGTGCGAAGACAGTTCTTCAATAAAACTTTTTCTTTAATAATAACGAGACTTAAAGAAAACTGAATCAAATAACTTTTTATAAAGTACGTTGATTCATACAGTTGCACCGAAATATTTTATCATATCAAACTACTATAAATCTAATAATTAAAAAGTTTCTTTTTTATATATTAAGGTAATTAATATAGGAAACATGGCTTAAGATTCTCAAGGAGAAAACTGCCGGGGTTGGCCGAAATAAGAACAATTAATATTTAATACATGTTCAAAGAACACAGTTTTGAAACTACAGTGGACTTCACATACTTCTATATGTAATCTTTAATATCTTTAAGCTGTAAACCCCACAAAAAATTTATTCAAACGTTATAACAGATATAATTGCCCAAAACTACAACAATCATTTTTAACAGTTAATTGAAGACTTACATATCTTAAAATTACCAACATTTAAAAAATAAATGCCAACACATTTTAAAAAACGATCAACAGGAAATTTATTTAAAGAATGAGTCACAAATGAAATTTTACAAACAAAAACATTATATTTTTATTAAAGTGAGTTCACTTTGTATCTTTTATTATGCAATAACCTTCAATAAAGCTTATTATAGGTTTATTATGCAATATGAAAATTACTTGGGATAGTATTACAAAATATAGATTTAGAACATATTATCAATTTGTTTTAATAATGATTAAGTAGAACCTACCATCTCTACAAGGCTCTTAAAGCATTAAAAACAATTAGAGATTAACAGTTTTTTATTTTTTAAAGTTATAGGTATTAAGCTGATTTCAAATTTGTTAATGTAAATAAACATAACATTTAGTATAATTTTTTGACTAGATAGTTTACTTCTAATAGTTAACTCACATTTCGAAAGAGACAATATCGTCGCTATGAAATGAAACAGAATTATACCACTTATCAATATAAATAAACATAAATAATTATAAATAAATTAGAAACTCACTTATCAATATAAATACATGAAATACTTAATCGTATTTTAGACAGATATTTCAAAAATAAATTATAAAATTTAACTTTATTTTAAACATCAAACTTTCATTACTACAAAGATTATAAAGATCAAAGTTTTTATATTAATAAAGCTGTGAGAGCTATTGTGCTAGTTTAATTGTAACTTATAGTTTTATTGTTGAAATTTTAATTCTAGTTTTACAAGAATACTGTCTACTCAGCTAACAACGTTTCATCAAACGTTAAGCGCTTTATGACATCATAATCAAGGGTGTATCAACTTTTCGTGAAATATTTTTTTTACATTTTTAGTAAAAACTAACAAGTAATACAAAATTAAATGTTTAGCAAACAGGCTACCTACTTAATAGTAAATATTTTTGTAAATTAATGATTATGGCACCAATAAGCTTGAAAAAATACCCAAATTTTAGAAAGCTTATAAAAGATTTAGATCGTTAAATGCTGTTTATATAAAACAAGATGCATTAGTGCTATGGTAAAATAATTTGTCGCTATATCAGAGTTTGTAAGAAATATTTTCTGTGATAATTTAACACATTTAAAAACATTGTAAACACTAAGAAACCTGTAAAGCGGCAAACACTATGTTGAGCAGGGATAAGATCTCAAGTTGAAAGAATTACGATGGGTTGAATAGATAACTACTGAGCTGATTTCCACGTACTGTTTACAAGAGTTTTAATTAAAATATAAATTGAACTGCTTTTTTGTTCAGCATTTAGAGAAAAAACTAAACATTTATCAGCGTATTTGCTACAGATAATAACAAAGTATAATAGTATACTTATTTCTTAAAATGGCAAAATACTTAGTTATAATTTTATTAAACTTTTTCATGAAATAATCAAAAATAAAGGTAAAAGTTAGTGAAGTTACTTTAAAGCTTATTAAAATACTGTACATAATAATAATTAAAAAACTAGTTCAATTAATTTATGAGACATTACCAGCTTTGAAAAAAAACGATAGAATCATATGGAATAAAAACAGGGTTGCCACTCTTCAAGTCATAAAAACTGCTTTGAGTTACCAAAAACTGCCCTGAGTCATCCTAACCTTAATTCGAATCGTATAAAAAAAAATTTAAGTGCAATTTACTCATACTTAATGTAAAGTATTTTCCTTACTAATTAAAGGAAGAACTGTATGCTCTTCCATTAAATGTTCACTAAGCTTGTATGCTGTTTTCGAAGACAATACTAGTCTATAACAATTTTCATGTTTTTCACTGAAAACAGGTATCTATAATTTATAAAAAACAATTTTATCTCTGAATTAAGGACGTATAAAACCATATATTTTTATAAACTGTTTGTGTACTCAGATTTATATGTTAGAAAGTACTTATAATCCATTTTCAATTTTTATAACTCTAAACTGTTTCTGCTTAATATGAACTATCATTTCATAATGAATATCGTTTCAGATTTTAAACAAAAGTTTAAATTTTATTTCAAAGAATAGTAAAGAAAAGTCGCAAGACTGGAAATTTTTTAAGCTAGCATTTGAAAAAATAAAAATCATGCTCTTTAAATAGAGTGGCTATATAAAATAACAAAATACTGAAACTGAACCAATTAAATTTCATTCTAGATATAGCATAAAGATATCCTGAGATTTTATAAAAAACTTAAAACTATGTTGAACTCGTTATAAAAAATCAAAAATATCCTGAGTCATCCTGAGTTTAAAAAAAAAATCAAAAAATCCTAATTTATTCTGAGTTACTCTGAGTGTGTGGTAACTCTGTATAAATTTTTTATTGTCGATTTCTCTAATTTTTCTAATCTCTAACAAAATATCTCCTCCTTCATTATTAAGTAATTTACTTCAAATTTTCGGGAAAATATTACGAACAACTTGTAAAATACGGATCTTAAAATAAGACCAATATTAAATAAATCTAGTTTTGTTTATCTTTAATATATTTTTTCTAAATTAAAATTAGTTTCATGCAAGTTGTTCAAATAATAAAAAATAGTCATGTGAAAAAATTTTCAAACATTTGTTAATAAACTGAAGGAGAATATAGATTTCAAGTTAAGCATTCTACTTTTGTCTTTTTTGTTTGCATATCTTATCAAGAACCTGTTGAACTCTTTAAATTTGATCGTTTATATCTCAAAAAATACTGTCAATTTTTAAAAGCAGTAGAAAGTTGTATGTGCCATAATAATGCAATACTTATAAATTCACTACTCTAATAAATTTCGAACCGTTCACTAAGATTAAATATTAAAAAGATTTAATAAGATTTATTGTTATACTAACACATCTGAGAGAAAACTTTTATAAACTTTACTTTAAGAAAGTGTATTTAAACATTTGTGGCTAATAACAATTTGAAAGCTACTTTGACGAAATATAATTAAGAACTTCTCTTAAATTATATGTGGAAATATAAAAATATAATTTTATATTACAGGTGATTTCAATTTTTTATATTTTTTATTAAAAATAACTAATAATTAAAAGGTTACAGTTCAAATTTCCAGCCACTACAAAATAAAACTACAGATAAAAACATTGTATAAATGTCATTTCAAACTCAAGTTACTTAGAAAATGTTTTAATGACATTTCAATATAATACTTTATATTGCAGAAATGTTATTTTTAATAATTTACTAAAAAGTTTTAAGTAATAAACTGAACTAATATTTTATTCTTGGTCTATTATAATCATAATTTAAAGCTTTCAATGACAATTTATAAATAAATAAATAATAAAACAAGCTTATTTATCATAAACTTATAAAACTGAAATATTACATTGCTTTTATTTTACAGTATTCTACTCAATATAAAATATTGTATTGGTGTAATCGATTTATACTGTAAAAATAAAATGAATAAATGTTCAAATTTATTAGTTTATAATAGAAAAATTTATTTTTATTTAAGGAATTATAAAACTTGTTTAAAAAAAGTATATTTTAGATTAAACTTATTAGGCTAAATACATAGATTTTTAGCCTAAAATTATGGTTATAACAGACCAAAAATAAATATAATTTCAGTTTGATATTGGTGCAACATCATGCTATGTAATAAATAAATCATTTATATTAACAAATATAAATTATTTAATAACTGATTGACTTGTTAATAAAATGTTTTATATAAAACTAAGATAATACTAGTTAAGAAACAAAATAAAATATTAACTACCTTGATTATTACTAATGTAATAGAAACATATAATTAGCGATCCACCTAGTATTAATTAAATTTAATATTAAATTTGTATTTATACTTTAAAGGCTAACACAGACTAAAATCAATTTCAACCTTTCTTCTAGTTTTCACCCTTAAATTAACAACATTATAAATTAAATAATATAAGCTAGCAGTTAATTATAAATTAAAATGTTTACATTACCTACATCTAAAATACATGAACATTATTATTTTTTTTACGTTTTATAAAATTAAAGCTTATAAATATGGCAAAAGAAAGTTGAAAATTAATAATAAGAAAAAGGCAAACTGCTTTCTGTTCATATTTTTTCTTATATTCAATTATCCTTTTTCTTTATCTAAAAGCCATTTCAATAAGTGAAAATTAGTATTCTGTTAATCTATTTTTGAAATCTTACTACTATGTTTCTTAAAAATTTTTCAAAATGGTAAATTGATTTGTTTTGTGATGTTGTTAAATAAAATCAAAAGAATACATTTTATAAAAATCTACTAGGTTTATAACTAAAAATTGGCCCAGCATTTTTCAATAAAAAACCCAGCATTTTGTTATTTCGTCCTTTTTTCAATTAAAACATTTTTAAAAAGTCCTGAAAACCTTTTTGATTTTGAAATAATAAGTTTGTTATTTTTAAGAGAAGCCAAAGGTTTTTCAAAAAATAACCCAGGTTTTCAAGAACATTTTCCACGTTTTAAAAGTACAAGCTTTTCAGTCTATATTAAGTCTAAAATTAAGTTTGATGGAAAAACTGTCTTAAATAAAATAAAACCTTTAAAATATACTGAGGTACTACTATAATTTTTTTATAACCTGAACAAAGTTTTTGTTATATTTTAAAATCAAAAAGTATTATTTATTAGAATTTATCATAAAATAAATAAAAAGTTGTATATGATAGATTGTTTAGATCTAATTAAAATTTTAGAATTTAACATGTAATAGTTGTTTAAACTTTTAGGATTTTTCAGGCTTTTTAGTGATGCTTGCTCAAAGGTTTTTCCTACTTTTTAACATATCAAGTTTAAGTTATTTTGCCTAAACTGTCAAATTCCAGATTTTATGGCAACCTGTTGTAATTATACAAAGTAGTAAGAGTAATCTAAAGTTTGAGGTCCTTAACTTTATAATCTTATATAAGTTGTGTTAAATTTGTATTTAACTTATCATTGAAATTGATTTTGAAAAATTACTCTCTTTATGTTTGTACAAATTCATACATAAGTTAATATATTTTACTATTGAAATTCATACAAACTTTTTGACATGTTTTTAAAATAATATTATGTTTTTGTTTACTTTTGGTAAAAAATTTTACCCTCTTCTATAAACATGAAAACTGTGAAGTAAATTATATTAACTATGTTTGAAATATATTTAATTTAGTAAGGTTTATATTTAGGAGAAGAATTTATCAAGTTTTTATAAAACAAGCTTATCAAAATTTAGTAGATTAATATTTTACAGGGTGGCCACTGGTTTAAAACAGATTTTTAATTTGTTAATGATAAACTAGGAATAAGCACACTATTTTTAATCTATGTAAACTATTACTTTATAAAGAAAAATATAAAATTTTATAGAATAAATAATTTTATTAATACTTACATAGATAAATTCACATAAGAACATAATGTGATAAGCTAAATAAACTTGGAAAGCCTTACATTAAACTTTACAGTTGGAATTATTATCAAGTTATTACCACAAAGTTTTTTATCAATTTTAAACCTAATAGGTCTGAGAAATTAAGTTTAATATTTATACCCTAACAAATATTTAATGATTAAGTTAAACTTAAACAAACTTGTTAAATGAATCAAACTAAATTAAAATTTTGTTACTAAATAATTGATTGATCCCCTGCAATTTAGTAAAACAGATTTGTCAATTTTTTTTTAATTGCTTCCAAGTTTAAAAAAAATTTTCCAGGTTTAAAAAAAAACAGAAGATAGCATGGTATTGTATCATTTTGTAGTGATTAACTTGGTCAATGCAGAACTTCAAGATTTTCTTTGTTGCCAGTAAGTAACAATTTGCAGGAAATTAATACATTTTATTTTTGGAGAATGATTTATTTTTGTGAGCCAGAAAAGTTGTTTATGTTTGCAAATTAAGTATGAAAACCTTTTTAAACATTTATTCAATATAAGGTTTTTTAATTAGTGTGGCCACTAGTTTTTTAGAATTTTTTTCCATGTTATTAGGTCTATTTTTAGTTTGTAACTAAGCTTAAAGTAAAAACTGTGTTAAATAGTATAACAATATTGAAAAGATACTGTATAGCTACTTTAAATGTGTTTTTAATAAAATTTTTATGATGACAAAAATTGTTGGTCCATATGATTTTTTTTTGTGTCAAATTTAAATTTCACTACTTAACATGTAAAAATGTTTAAAAATTCCAGGTTTTTGTTCAAAATTCCACATTTTTCCAGATTTTTTTTTCAAATTTTACCACATTTCAGGTTTTTCTAGGGTATCAGGTTTAGTGGCCACTCTGTAATTATGCTTAATCTATAAAATACATACATCAGTTTTTTAAATTCTATATATTTTAATGTACAGTATTAAATCTTATGAAAAAATAACATTACAATATTTCAATCACATTACTATCAAAATGTAGTATAAAAACTCACATTTTCCACATCTTGAAATTGTTCTAAGTTAAAGTTTGTTTACCTGAATATTCTACAAAACATCCGGGAATTTTGGCATAAAGCATAAATACTAAAACGACACAAAAGACTCGTTTTTATTTTTAAACAACACATAAACTATAGACAGTAATTTATTTAATTAAAAATGACTGACTAAAAATGATCAAAATAATATTTCAGAAATTGTATATGGACAATGGAGATATATACAAATTACCAACAAAAAATTGAAAAGGACTAAAAGATGGACTGATGATGAATCATATGTGGATAAAATTGGTCAGTTGCTAAGAAAAAAATTTCAATGTCTCATACTTTAGTTAAATCTTGCGGATACTTTTTCTAAAATAACGAAATTTGTAAATCCCTACAACTATTGACCAATATTTTAAAAACTTTTTTCGTTATTCCCTACTAAGCAGAAGTTAATATGAAATCGTACTTTTAGTTAGACCCTGACCTTTGAAAAGTTACTTACCAATTTAAACACTTAACACTTTTTACTTATTGTGAAAAGGGACTACACAACAAACATTATAGTATAGTACTTATTAGAAGCTATCTGTAGCTTCAATTCTGTTGTAAAAAGTATGTAATAAACACTTTCCTTTTTAACAACTGTTGTGCAACAATACACAGCAAGTAACCACTGGATTAGCAGCTCGCGATTGAACGCTGCAGTAGATTATTTCAAAATCAACCCGGATCTGCCCACAAAGACGTTGAAAGTAACCTACATAGTCGACGACAAAACTCAACAGTATTTCAACAAGACGCAAGATATGGAATTGTGGCTGTATGCTGTGCATGGACAGGTTGAGTAAAACTGGTGTAAATAAATTATTTTAAAATAAACAATTAGTTATAAACTTAATATACAAGTTGAACTAGCCCTTAGTTAAAACACTTGCAATTTTACACAGGTGAGTCACTACTACGATTTACTGGAGCGTCCTTTTAAAATTGCAATAGCAGACATAAACTATCTAAGTGAAAAAGAGGTTAGCTAACAATTTGTGTAAAAAATAAAACTGTTTTTTGTTATCACGACTTGGTGGTTTTTATCTATTTACTATATATACATTTTCATTGATTGACTTTTTCGTAACTTCTTAATGAAATTTACTATAATTCGTTAATATAAAAACAAAATTCGCAGTCAGCTAAAATGTCTCTGCCGCCGCCGGACATAATGGTGGAACAATTGAATTGGAAATTCGACAACAAAACCTCAACCGAAAGGCAGATGACAATGCTCAAGATGCGCTACCAGTACTCAGTGCTCCTTCCATATTTTCTAGACATAGGTTTGTCTCACATAGCTGAAAATTACGAAGGCGTGAAAATTTACATAAGCAACGACATTCCGCTTCCTTGGGGTTTTTTGATGTTTTTATTTATTACGACATTTTAATTTAAAGGAGTCTTTTTTTTTTACTAAGACAAAACAGTGAACAACTAACTTGACCAAGTTTTAACAGTTTTGACTTAAATCAGAATATGCTAATTTTATACATTTCTATTCTATATATAAAAGCCGGGTTGGTGTAAAAGACACGCTTTAATTGATTTAGTTAATATATTATAACACGCACAGGAATGGCGAACATGCACACGATAGGCATGAATTATTCGACCGCAATAGTTGGAAGCGGCGACAACCTGCTTTCTTATTCTTCTCTTGCCAGGACAATCGCTCATGAGCTGGGCCACGCGTTAGTCAGACTGATATTTCTGTTATTTTTAAAATAACAATTTTTTATGAAACATAGATTTAGTTTTGAAAACTGCTGATAATATAGCAAAAAAATTTGCTCGTTTTACTGTTTTTGTACTACGAAAAAAAAAGTTTAATGTTTAGATAGGTTGTGACTGCAAAACGAGCGTTTGTATTTAAGGTAAGGTTAATTTAGTTAAAAAATTTATTAAACCTCATATCATAAAAACTATAAACAAAGTAAAAATTGTAAAAAAAAGTCTGAACATTTTTTCAATATTAGAAGAAACATTTAACTAAAACAAACCTGTCTCTGAAACAATTAATCCCTTCTCTTAATGGGCGCATTTATATTAAAGTATTTTCAGAAACTGGAAAAACAAGTATTTTATTTAGAGTGGGTATAAATTTCAACACGTAAAATCAAAGTAACAGAGTTTCACACAAGTTCAGTTACGTCATAACTTAAATTTAAATCACACAGGTTCGGATTACATCATACGTTCAATAAGAGATGCGGAATACCTACGCAGTCAGACCCGAAAACTGACTACATCATGGATTATGGGTATATCGTAGGAGATTACAAA
>NW_028139350.1:0-42671 GCF_965202585.1 Thalia democratica | reverse complement strand
TTTAAGATAAACTATATATATATATATAAACATAATTTAAATGAAAACACAAAGTTAAACACAATATGGTATACAAATGAACTAAAAAAAAAAATTCAAAAAATTCAAACTTATATATTACTTAGTACACACAATATAGAAGTTTGTCTAACATCATTGTTATAAAACAAAATTCATAGTTACAAAATAAATAAGTAAACTAATAGTTTGCACGGGGGAGGCGTAGGGAAAAGAATATTTTTTTCTTTTGTTTATAGTGGAAAATAGTGAGTTTTACTAGTATTTATTGTATTTAAATCAAATCTTTTTAGCTTTAAACGAAATTGTTCAACCCCCTCACAAAATACCATATCTTGAGGTAGTCTGTTCCACTTGGTTTTTGCTCTGTGAAAAAATGCGCCTTGCCACTGACTGTTTTGAAAATCATTTTTACATTTTATTTTCAAATTGTTTCCTCTTAGTTGATATTTATTTTGGAAAAAACTAAAAAACTGGTTAAAAAAACTTTTATATTTGCCATTGATAATTTTGTAAAGAGTTGATTGATCAAATTCCTATCTTCTATATTCCAGTGATTCCAAGCCAAATTTAAACATTCTATCATTATATGATGTGTAAGATATGTTGCAACGATTACAGTAATGACGGGTAAAACTTCTTTGCACAGATTCATTTTTATAATTATCCTTTTTTGAATAGAGGGACCAAATTTGGGTATTAAACTCAAGTTTAGGGCGAAGGTATGCTTTAAATAGTTTTGTCAGAATTGAAGCAGAATTATTTTTAAAACTTTTTAATATTTGATAACATGTAGTTCAATATGTAAAAGTATATTCAGAAACTTTCGAGTAAAAGTTTTTATGAAGTATCATTTTAACATGAAATAATAAAAAATGATAAAAAAATATTAGGTTAGTTAGTATTCAACATTGTTAGAATTGAAATATAAATTTCTCGTTCGATTTTTAAAATAAACAAATACCGGTTTCTGGCATACATTTTTTATTGTATGCTTATTTATAAACTATTTAAAACTTTACTAAAAGTATTGATAGTTTCTTATTAAGCCAATAGAAAAAGCTAGCTTTTAATTTTACCATTTAGTACAGAGAAAGCTTTTTTTAGGTAAAAAAAAGATTAATTGTTTTTTCATTTCTGTGTAGAAAAATACTATATATATTTTTTTAATTATTTTAATAATTTACGGCAAACAACTGTTATATCTTCTGAACACCTGAATTAAAACATTAAATAACAGGAAAAGGTGTTCAAATTAGTTTAATAGGAAACTATAAGAAGCTTTCTTTGGTTGACATTGGAGATGGAGTTTATAAACTACAGTTTAACGAAGACATGGGTAAATGCTGTGTTAATTGAAAAATATTTACACTGAATTAAATACTTTATTTTTTAGTCATTAAGAACATATAAAAGGTATTTAAAATTTGTAGTTTTTTATTGTATACAGTTTACTTTATTTGTATACAGAACAAGAACCTCAAAATATTGTTGACGTGATGTATCTTCAAGCTAAAGATAGTAATGGAACAGAAGTTGAAATGAAAATTTTTCTGGATCCTTCTTATTTGAAGCCTCCTCAGTTTTCGACAGAGGTAAGAAGTTATACTTTTTAAATTTCATCTAAAAATATGAGATATAAGATATTTACACAATTATATTAGAGAATTGTTTTGATTTTGTAGTACCTCATTTAAGCTCAAAGCAATGCAGAGTTATTATGTGTTAATGAATTAAATGAATTAACATTTGTTAAAACGTAGATAAACAGTTTATAAAATAAGTAAATGTTTATTAAAACTAGTTAAAGCGCTTTTTTACGTATTACTTAAGTTCTAATTTTTTTTTATGTCAAAAACATTTTGCTAAAAATATGTTTAACTTGTTATAAATAGCTAAACTTAAAGACTACAAGGCATATACGCTTAACATTTTATTAAATTACTTTGTAGTTTATTCATAACCTACAATAGTTTTTAGTATCATGAAAAATATTAAAAAGTTTATGTTAAATACAAAGTACAGTCTTGCCTAACTTTGTCTACTTAACTTTTTTACTTACTATTTTCGCGTCAAAAAAATATATTATTTGAAACTAAAAGAAATACGAAGTTGACTTGGAAACTTTAAAAACGAAAAATGGATTCAATGTACAAGCTACTAATCCCAACACAGACCTCTACTCTGAAATTCGTTATAGAGCAACAAATGAAAGTCTTGTAAAATACCCATATTTAGAAATTAGTATATATGGTAAATTAAAAGCTTCAAAATTCATTAGTTCTCCAAAAGACAAAGTTAAAATAAAGTAAGTTATTTAATTTGCGTGCTTTTTAATTGCATCATGATTTCTAGCTTAAACATAACATTTAACCATTTAGGTATGAAGTTGAAGCTTATTATTTACAAGTTGAATCAAAATTGTCTACTAGTAGTGCTGTCATTGAAATATATTTTAAGATTAATCCCGTTTTTGAGTTCCAGCCTTTTGAAAAAATAAAGATGGTTTCACAAAATTTAGAATGTAAGTAGTGTAAACATTCTAGTTTTAATTTTATTTAGTAATTAACATTATTATGTAAACACAAAAAACATTTATTCTTTGATTAAAACTTGCTTTAAACATATAATTTAGCATAAGAAAACTTAAAATATAATTAAAATTAAATTAACTGATTTACATTAAAGTTAGTACAAATTTAGATCAAGTTAAAGAAGGAGTGGATATAGAACTTGGGTCTTTCAATTTCGTAGACTCTGAAAAGTATGGTCTAAACTTCTCTGATTTTAAGACCAAAATAACCCAAGTTTCACCAAAGACCGGTGAATATTTTCAATTGAAAGGAAACAAACTTTTTGGTTCGTTTGATGCAGAAAACGAAACGGAATATGAAGTTGAATTTGAAGCTTTTTACAGGTAAAAATGTTTTGAACTTAGATTTAGATGGTATTAAAATATCTTTTGTAAACTAATACCGACAAATATGATTTATTCGCTAGCAGTATAAAAATTTTAAACATAATATATAAAATAAATAAAAAATTTAGATACCAAATTTAAAAAAGAAAAGTATTCTTTTTTTCTAAATTAAAATATGAATTTTTTTAACATGGGTTGCATTATTTTAGGTTTTGAAAAAATCTATATTTTTTATTTTAAAACTGTGTGTTTTGAAAGCTTTTCTTAATACACAGGAACAGTACTAAATCTATGAAGCTACATTTTGAAGTTCTTGATGTGAATGAGCACAAACCAGTATTTGCAAAAGATGATGATAATAAAATTTTTATACAAGAAAATTTATCTGTTGGTGACGTAGTTGTAAAACTAAAAGCAACAGACGCTGACAAAAATTCTAAAGTTTGTAATTTAACTTAATTACTATTCTCTTAAAACGCTGGTAAAAAAAGCTGTATATAGTTTTAGTATTTAAAAAAGTTTTAGCATTTAAAATTTTACTAACTTTGAAAACATTTTAGAAAATAATTCAAACTAAAAATGAAAAGGTTTAAAACAAAATAATCATTGAAATCATACTAAAGTATGCATATTTCTTTATACTATACAAAAATATCTAATAGTTCAACAAACTTAACTTAACATTTTGTTTTTAGTAAATTTAAAATAAATATTTTCTATAAATTATAGTTAAAATATAGGCTGTTAAAATTACTTAAAGGAAACTTGAAATACATTTTAAGTTGTAAAACATTAAATTTTTATTTAAATCGTTGTTTAATATTCTAACAGTTGACGTACACTCTCGTGGACAAAATCAACAATCCATTTAAAATTGAAGGAAATTTGTTGAAGCTCAAAAGTCCTTTAGATTATGAAACAAAAAATGCTTACAAGGTATTTTTGAAATTTTTTTGTGAAATTATTTTATGAATAATCTTAAGTGAAAAAAAAAAATTAAGAAAAACTACATAATATAAACAATTTTTTTAGTTTAAATTATTTGTTACAAAGGTTGCTGTTTTGGTCACTGACGGAAAATTTACTGCCCAAAGAAGTTTGATGATTTCATTAAATAATGTTAATGACGTCATTCCTCAGATAACTTACCCGAAACAAAACCAAACTGTAAATCTAAACGCTGAAAGTAAAAACTCAATTAAACTTCAGGTACTTTTAAAAGTTAATTATAGTAATATTTCTTAATAAAATTACAACATATCATAAAGAAGTACACATATCATTTTTGGGTTTTACACATAAATTATAAAAACATTTTTCATGCTGAAGCTCAGTTTGCTTTTTAGAAGTATTTATTTTTAACAACCAATATAACTCACTTTAAAATGTTAAAATCGAAAAGACATTTTACTTTTATTTGAAAAAAGAAAAGTAAAGTGAAATTTAAAGCAAACTTAAGTTTTATATATACTAAGAAGTTTTGAAGGTTCAATAACTTAAAATATCTCAATTCCGTTTAAACCTGTTAATTTAAGTACAGGTTTTGTAAAAGATAAGTTAACCTACTTTAAGAAATCTTTAGCTTACATAAATCTTTTTTGTGACAATCAAAATGTGTATTCTAATGCAGTCTTTCTTTATAAATTGTTATAGAATTTTTATTGCTTTAGTTCAAGTTACAGAGTAAAAATATTTAAAAAAGTAGCAATTATATTTATTAAGTTCTGTAAGCACAACTTATTAGTTTGAAAATTTAAAGATAAAATAAAATTAAGGAAGTAAAAAATAATAAGCTTTGAATTTAATAAATTACATTACTTTCTAGTACTTCAACATACCATTGTGAATTTTTTTTCTAGTAAAGTAGTCCGTTAGTTTAAATTTTGATTTTATTTTTAGATCTACGATGATCAAAAAACAGGTTTACACTACAAGAAAGTTTCATGTACACCAGTAGCTGATTGTCAGAATGTTCTAGAGTTTAATGAAAATTCTGGTGAAATAAAAATGATAAAACCAAGTCAAGACGATTTTCACTTTCAACTTACCTTAACTGTAAAAGTATGTTTAAAGTTTTATCATTTTTAAATGTGTTGATTGGTTGATATAATTCCTCGTACATAGGTTTTGTTTTACATTTATACCATATGTATATAAGGTTTTAGATGACAAATTTAGTTCCGAGGAAGTTACTTTTTTTATCAATTATACAAAAGAAAAACCGTTTCCGGCTCTCGCTACAGCATTGGGAATTTTGTGTCCACTGATTGTTTTGGTTCTAGCTGTTGCAATTTATTTGTTTGTAAGTTTACTTGGTTTTATTGAATAAATAAAAAAAACCTTAAATCATTTTTAAAATACTAAACATTTTTAATGAAAAAGTTCAAAAGTTCTACAACTAAAAACAAAAGCTGCACACTCTTTTTAAAAAGTATGAGTAGCTACTTTATTTAACGTTTAAAAATAAAACTATAACTTAAGTAATCAATCAAGGTCTTATGATGATTAAAAATTATAGTACAGTTTTGAAAATTTTTCAAAGTTCATAATAAGCAGATATTTAAGACTTAGAAGTTAATTAGTATAAGTTTATTTTGGCAGAAATCCGAATTAAAAATTGCTTTATTTAATTTGTTATCATTAATACTTTACATTTTTTTAATGTAATTTTCGCAAATTTAATTATTAATTTAGTTTCAATCAACTTTCTTAAGGACATTTATTTATTTTTAATTATTTTAAGTATTTTAATATATGTAGTTTCAAATGACTTATGCTTAATACTTTCCTTTTTTACATTAATTAAAATTATAGGTTCAGAAAAAGAAAGTAATTGAAGTCTATAAAGTTAAAAATAGCAGGTTTGAAATTTAAATTTTCCAAGTTTTATAGTAAAAACATTTTAAGAGAAGTTATTAACTTTAATAATATAACACTTTAATTCCTATAAACTTCTTAGTTCTGTTAATTTCTGTTGTTGTTTTGAAAATATTACTTACTCATTCTAGGTAAAGAGGTTGATAGTATTTTTTTTTTGTTTCAATTTTGTTTGAACTGTCTGTTTGATTTTTAAACAAAAAAAAATCGAATTTATAAAACATTTTCAAACTTATAATTAAAAAATCCTCAAGTGGTAGTATTAGTAATAATTTATTACACAAGTTGTGAAATCATTATTCAAAGATGACTTTTTAATGTTTTGTGTACCATAAAAATATTCTTTTTATATAAATTTTCCTATATTAATTAGATGAATTTTAGTTATTTTAAAATTTTAGTAATAAGAAAAGTGAAGAATCAACTTCTATTAATGACGACTCTAAAATTAAAATTTATCAGAACAAAGATATGCCTGTAGTCAACATTATCAGTTAGTTATTATTGTTTAAGCGTATGATTTTACTACTTAGAAAAAAATATATATACAATAGAATACCACATTTTATTAAAAATTTACAACTTAAGCATTTAAAACACTTTGTAGATAAAATCTAAAGAAAAGAGTACAAAAGTAAGCTTGTGATTATTATCGTAAGCTGTTTGTTTTTAGTTCTAATATACTTCTGTTCCTATATTTTTTTTCAAGTTTTTATTTTGTATAAGAATACTCATTAAAATATTGATTTTCAAGTTTTGCAAAACTTAATAATCATTATACGCCTGTATTAACCTTCAGAAATTTTTTTTTCAAGTATTTAATATATCTTGAAATATTAACAACAGACGAATGTGAGAAAAACACGAACAACAGCAACATCGAATCTGGAGCTCAGGAAGAAGATTATCAGAAAAAGATGAAAAGAAACAGGCACTGAATCAGGAAGAGTCAGTTTCTTTCACCGACAAAGACTACGACTTGCAGTCGTCTCCCACCACTTCAAGTGATGACGTCATCAATAGGAACATTGATGAATTATTGAGAATGGAAGAGATGTGCGGCATTTAATTTTCCTCCCCAGATGCCACCCCACTCCTTCCACGGCAGCGAACTCGGCCACCCATCTCACTACAACCCTTACCAAGCGTCGAGTTCATGTTCTCCCTACCTTCGCGGCGCAAGCAGCAAAGATTCTTCAAAACATTATAAGTGATTTATTGTATTGCCATATGCTAAGAACATTCCAACGATGCCATAGTAGTACAACGACTGATACTATACTCTTCACTGCGAGCAAGATACTTACTATTGTGATGTTGTGAGTGTTTGTATTTATTAAGTAATTGTCTCTACAATTTGTATTCGACTTAATGTTTTTTTTCTGTTAATAAACAGACATTAAAACATGTTTTTAATTTAGAAGAGAAGATATTATATTTTTATTTGGGCAAGATATTTTTTTTGTTAAAATTTTAAAACACATGACACCTTACATTTTTTATGTTTAATGTATATACTTAAGTGCCAAATATTTCTGTTTCATAAGTTTATTTAAAAAAAAATTAAAAAAATAAATTTAATGTACTAAATTACAAAAAGTAATTATGTTTATTTTTAGAACAACTTTTAATAAAAATAAAATAAAATTGCATTATTTGTTTTATTTTAATATCATCGCACATGACTTTTAGAAATAAAAACAAATTTAATCATATGACATGTAAGTTCAAGTGTTTGCTTGTATGTTCTATGATTACATTTTTATTTTGTTTATTTTTAGCATCGTGTGCAACATTTAAGTATAAAGTTAACAGATAAAAATAGCTACATATTTGAATGTTTTGAGTGGTTTAAAAAATATTTGTAACTTATTGTTCGTATATTAAAAATTATAACCTATTACAAACTAACATTAGCCATAGACTAACACACATACTAAATGACCAATTTTCTGTTATTTAAGGTATTTAAGGTATTTTAGATAAATTGTTAATAATAATGATAAATAAAATTATTGTTTTACCTAACTCTTAATTTTATATATAACCTGATTTAATTTGATATATTTTCTTTTTTAAAAGAAGCTATTAGCAGAAATTAAAAAGGATAAAAACCTAAACTTAACTGCAATAAATAATAGTTTTAAAAATAATCAAAGGAAATTACAATGTTTGACAAAAATATATAAGTTATTAAATCTGTAAACTTGAAGGTACTTTTTTAAATAAAACAAGCATTTCTTCAAATTTTGAGCAAAATTTAGCTGCAATAAAGGGTAAAAACATGAACTATATTTCTTAAAATGTAACACTTGTTTTACTAAAAACGATTTTTTAGTTGTTTTTTTTTTACAGCATTAAAAATTTTGTAGAAAGTTGATTGTTAATCAACTGTGCATAAAATTCCAGTTTGTTTGTTACGACTTGTCAAACTCATGTTTAATTACTCCGCCTTTTTGAGAGTTTTAATTGCAACCTTTTTTACGATTATGTATAGTTAATATTTAGACCATTAGGTTTGTAGATAGTTACTAATTTCATGTTTTTTTGATCTTTTTTAAAAACAATTAGTCGACTTATACTAAAGTTATCTTGCTAAAGATTGAACTTGTTTAAACAAGGTTTGTAAGTTAAGAGTTTTTGTAAACAATATTTAGTAGTAGTAGTTTTAATTCACAAATCGTTAATCCACTTTATGCCCTAATAAAATGTTGTGTAAGCTATTATTAGAAATAACCAGTTAAACTTAAACATAACAGAACAGTTTACATGAACTAACTGCAAACATCAAATCAGTTAGAATAATAAACACATATATAAATGTTTAATAGTTGTTGTAATGTGTCAAAATGATTTTTAGCTTAAAAAAAGTAAAAGTTTAAGTTAAAATCTAAGTAGATAAAAATTTTAAGTAGTAATTATGAGTATCCTTTATAATATGTTACATTTTTATTTAGGTATACATGTAATTCAGTAAAATTGTTTTTGAATCAATTTTAGTCATACTTCAATAAAGTGTAAAAGTTATATGATACTGATATTTTCTAATTTTCATTGATATTTACAACGTTTTTTGCAATTCTAATCATGATAGCTAGGTTATTTTGAACTTATATTAATGTTGCTAAACTTTAAACTCCTAGAATTGTACTGAACTGATATATAGTTTAAAAGTACTATTTTTTGTAAATAAATTGCAACAAACAAACACATAACTATCTACTAACATAATGATAGAATTTTGCATCTTATCTTATGCGTTACTTTAAGATATTTATTATCAGTGTGTACATATTAACCTAACAAAACAAAAATTAACAGACTTCATATAAGCATATAAAACTATTTATAAAGCTTACTTCTATAATGTAAAACTCTAAATTTAGTTTAAACATACTTAATGATCCATACATTTTTGTTTTGAGTACAAACTGAAAAGTCCCTTAAAAACATTGTTAAACTAAAAGGAAAAGTAATACAAAAAATAGTATCTTAGTGTTTCAATGCGGCTATTTTATAGAGCCTAAAATAAAATAAATAAAAATAGTTAGGTTTGTTATTTTTTTAAGCATTATAGTGTAATTAAAATAGATTATGCATTATCTATTTTAAAAGAATCATTGAAATGTTTTCAAATATTAAATATTAATTTTTAATTAGTTTATTTCTTACGTACCAACGATTTTCCAAACATTCTTTTTTTAAAAGCTTAATTATTTCTCTATTGTGAAAAAATCTTTAATAAATTTGTGTTAGTTACAATAATTATTGTTTTATATTTTTGATTATGTATTAAGCTGTCTCGTTATAAAAAAATATTTCTTGTAATCATTGAATAGGTTATAAGTCTGAAAAAACCAAAGGAAATTATTTAGTTTTCTCAACATTTGTCTAAAGTAAGAACTTATGCTAAAATAATTAGTTTTATTTAAAACTATTATTATTTAATTACGTGAACTATAAATTAACTTAAAATATAAAAAAATATTGAACAGCTTACAATAAAATTTTAATTTAAAAAGAAAAGTCATTTGGTTAAGATAATTTGATTTTCAAATAGTATATCAACATTTTTTTAATTGTAATCCTATTGTAAAGTTTTTAACACACAGTAAAATTATTTGAAAAATATATTTGAAAAATAAAATGTTTAGAATATTAGAAAATATCAAATAATAAGACAGACTATGTAAGTGTTTAATTTTTGTTTACAAATATTTTAGACTTTGTTTATTTTGTGATTTTTTTTACAATGCAGAATACTTTTTAAGTGTTTCACCCAATAGTATTTAACACTTACATTAAGTTATATTATATAAGTTAAAATATAGTTAATTAAATGTCTTTTTTTTAATTATGATTTTTAAAAGAATCGAAGTAATATTAACATGTAAAATTTATATATGAATAGCATGATTTTCGTAAATTTATAGCTTGTCTTTTATTAATTAACTAAATTAAAAAATCAAAATAAAATCGGTTGTAGTAAATATTTATATATTATAAAATTGACTTTTTCAGATAAGTCAATTTTCCCTGAGTCCGCTGAATAAGGCTTTTAAATAGTTAATTTGAAATGATAAATTCAATTTATTTATTCGAAGTTAAAACAATTGCTTCATGTCACTTGTTAAGTACGGGTAAAACCAAACTAAACAAAAACAAAAAATCACAATAGCGTAACTTTGATATATAAAAATAATTATAAATATTTATTTACTACGTTAATGATTTATTGCAAATCAAATCTTATTTAAAGTATAATTCAGAATTGCTGCTTTGTCATGAAACCTTTATTAGATATATCTAGTCAAATTAATTTTATACTAAATATGCCTTGCATTTCAGAAAATTTACACTCATACCATATTTATAATATTTTTATTTGTTGCATACCGTTCAAAGTAAACTGTTGTTAATAACCTACACAGTTTAAAGTGTGCTCTTTTATTCTAATTTCAAGGTGCCTAGACGTTTGACCGATATGTTCATAGCATTTAAACAACGGCTATATTGGTCTAACCTCTAGGCACCTTGAAACTAGAATTAAAGAGCACATTCTAAAGTGTGTAAGTGATTATATCAGCAATTAACCAAAGAAAATTAGTACAGCAACTTCAAATGCAATGAAAAAATCTTCAATATCAGAACATTTAAATAAAAATCCTAATTGTGGAAAAAGCTACAATGAAATAAAATTTAGAATATCAAGAAGTTGTAATAAAATTTATGACCTCATCAAAATGGAATTCGTATACATTCATTTAAATAAACCAAAGTTGTGTAAACTTAGAGAATTAGATTATTCGTTATCCTAGTTTAGTTAATTAGAGCTTTTATGTTACGTTCAATTGTTTGTTTAGAATTTTGACTACTTTTTTTGTTAGTTGATTAACTAATTTCTGATGCAATTATAAACCTATATAAGTTAAATATTTTCTTTATTTTGTAACATTTGTAACACCCTGAAGAAAATTGTTGAAATATATTTGTGTTTAGTAAAAGGTCTTGTTTGTTTTATTAAGTACAATAGCAGACTAATGTTTACTATTATAGGTGAATGACAATTTTAATGATGGGTTGCTTAAATTTTTTTATAGTTCTAAATGTAAGTTAAAGTATGGAGAAGTACATTATAGTCTTAAGTTTGTATGCATCTATTCAAGTTTTACGTAGATTTAGAAAAAAAATTGACTACCATAGTAAAAAAATCTTTTAAGTAAGAGTTTCGATTTTTCACACAGACAGATAAAATGAAAAGTAACTTGAAAATTTAAACATTTATACTTAAATGAAGATAAAAAATATAGTATACGCTTTACAGAGTATATTTTGAGACGAGCATTAATTTAATTTTTTAATCCAGTATTAAATGCTAGACATTTGCAATTTTTCTTACTAGTGAAATTATTGTTTTAAAACATAGCTATTATTTAGATTTCAACAAATTCATTCACAATTTTGCTTTTCTTTTCTTTGACAAAAAATAGGTAACTTTTTTCGAATTATATTAAATTTTTTAAAGAGTAGTTCTATACTTTATAAAAATTTTATGAAATATGTTGTAAGTAACATTTATAAACAAAATTTTTCTTTGTTGAAATCATATAGTAATTATGCTATTAATGAATTTTTTCATAAATTAACTATTAATAAGTTTTTTTACTCACATAAAAGTAAAAATGTTTAATGGAACTTGATTAGAGTCTTCATATGAAAATAATGAAGTTCAATAAATTTTACAGAATTTCGTTTCAATTTCATACTTCTTAAATCGCATTTAGTTAAAGTTTTCAGAATGTTTATTATCAAGTATGCAACTAAGTTTTATCTATAAAAAATATATTAGTTGTATGTTTTTTCAAAACTAAAATATTTTTAGTTCTATATATATAGCCAAGTGAACTTCGTGAAAATTACTTTAGACCAGGGGTCGGCAATCTGCGGCCCGAGAGCTTATTTTTTATTTAAATGGAATGCGGCACGCGGAAGAAAGTTTTGCGGCCTGCGAGCATATAAGTTTGGCCCGCTGAGCAAAAACAAACTTTAAGTTAAATTTTTTCAATAATTTGTTTTAATTTGATTTATTTCATTTCAAGTCCCGGTATAAAATTTCAAAACAGTAACAATAACTTTACTGCTTTCGCTTAAAAGTGTGAAAAGATAAATTAGTATACCACTAGGATTTATTTGTCAGTTTCATACTAATTATTTTTTACAACAGCAAGTTATTATTTAAAGAAAGTTGTAAAGAGTGCTTGGATTTAGTATGTAAGTTGTATAATACCTGTTTAGTAATTAACTAAATGCAAATGATTTCCATTTAGCACAAAAGTAATGTACAGTAATTTACTAAAATATCATTTCTTTACAGTTTAGGTACTTTTTTACATGTTTTGAAACCTAAGCTTTTTTTATAATTGTTTTATTACTAAATATTATTTTTGAGAGTGCACAAAAGCATTAAAAAAACATAATAATAAGAAATAAGGTTTAATTTGGTTTTGACACATTTTTAATTTTAAAAGTTTTCTATGCACACCAATGTACCAAGATGCTCATATTCTAAACTACTTTTTACTTAGTATTTAATTTTGATCAAATAAAGTTTATTCATAATTTTCTATCCTTATTTTTTCTACGTGTAATATCTAAAAGTACAGGGACATTTAAAACAGTATATATGACATAAATTAAGTAGTTTTTGTTAGGTATACATGTTCAGTATTCAAACAGTGTTTTTAGATAACTAAGTTAGTTTTGATGCGTTGTATACTATAATAAACATTTGCTGCTTTTTAAAACTATCTCTTTAATATAAACTAGATTTAAAATTAGTAAATTAATTTAGTTTGTACATTGTTAATCAAAATAGTTAAAACTAAAGCAAATAAACAACTAAACATTGCCACAATTTCAGACTATGACTATTTGGAGACTTCAAATCTATTTAGTCATTTGGTTTGAATTGCTTTTTGTGTACTAAAATGTCAGGCTAGATTTTGGTTACTCAGTATGGCTTTTTTGCTTTTAAGAGTAACAAATTAAACTTATGATATATGTTTTGTTCAATTCACAGTGTTGGTTTGAACTATAACATATTTTAAATTTTAAGTTTTACAGCTGATATAACTTGAAGCTATAGTTATATTAATTGTATTTATATAAGTGTGAATAACCAGTGTTGCCAAAAAACCTAAATACCAGAAAAGCTTGAAATTTGACATGTTATGCTTAGAAAATCTAGAAAAAATTTGAGTTTGAGAATTTTTTAAAAAACCTGGAATTTTAAACTATATATAATTGTAAAGTAATAAAATTTTAATTTAACATTAAAAATCTACCATTTATACTTTTTTTTTTGAATAGAAAATACATTTAAAGTTGCTAAACAGTATCAATTTAATATTGTTTTATTTTTACAACAGTTGTTTTTATCTTTAATGTAATTTTATACATAAGATAGAAGCAAAATATTGTAATTATAAAACCTTCATATTTGCGAATTGCACCTTTGCTTTTAAAATGTCTTTACATATTGTTGTGCTTTGCATTTTAACTAAACCTGTAAATTCTTCTTATGTGTCAAATTTAGTTTAAATGCCTCTAATAAAAGTTCTCATATGAGTAATATTTGTTGAATCAGTGCTCTCATCTTAATAGATTGATTAGAGTCCTAATATGATGTATTCGGCTTTATAATCTTCAGACTTTTCCTAAACACGCCATCTTGTTTTTGTTCAAGAAATAAACAAAAGTCTTTTACTACCGCCATCCCAAATTTTTTTATAAAAGTTTCCAACTCTAAACGGTATCTTCTGTGTAGTAACTACTTTTGTTACTTTGTAACTTGCCCTGACATTTTTTTTGATCAGTCTGTGAGTACTAAAGATAATTTTGTGCTTTGTTGAAACTGACTTAAACGATTTGTTTATTTTTCTATTCTCGCAATAACTCCTTATTAATGTTTTTCTATTCTCGCAATAACTCCTTATTAATGTTTTTCTATTCTCATTATTCGTCTTATACTTTACTTTTTTTATATGCAATTTTTTTGTTGCAGATAAGTAATTACTATAATGCTCAATAAAAATAAAGTTTTTTCTTTATTAATAGCTTAATAAAATTTTATACTTTTGTTAAAAATATTTAACAAACCTAACTTACATTCAAGCTGACCTATAATACTTTATTTTGCTGTATATTTAGTTCACTGTTATAAGCTTAGTTATTTCTTTGTTTTGTGAACTTTATTCTAATCAAGGCAGGGTTGCCACTTTACCTGGAATCCTGGAAAAACCTTAAAAAGCATGGAATTTGACAGTTTAGGCAAAAATACCAAGAAAAACTAGGAATTTTAGAAATTTTGAAAAAACCTGGATTTTTATCAATTTTCAAGTGTTCAGTAGTAAAGTTTCGATTTGACTTAAAGTTCTATCACATATATAAAAGTTATTTGTCATCATCAAAAAATCTGAATAAGGTTGCCAAACAAACAGGACTGAAACTCAGTCTAAGTTATAACTGTTAAAGTCAATTTTTAAAAACTCAGGTGTGTGTAAAACCTTTATTTGAAATATTTTGAATAATTCTTCGAGTTCTTAAAATAGTTTTTATGACTGTTGTATAATTTTTCTTATATATTTACACATTGAATTCTTTTTTATAATGATGATATTTTAGATAGATATTTAGGTTTGATTAACAGCAAGTTTTTAGTTTTTTAAGCTTTTAATTAACTTAGGCTGGTCTGATATAACTCAGACACTTTTTTTAAGGTGGCAACCATGTAGAAGACTGATTAATTAGTAACAAGGTAGTTTATTAAAATATACAAGCATTAACTATGTTAAAAAAATAGTTTTAGCTTTTCTTCAATACAAACAGGTGTTATTTATTTTAAGTACCAGCTACTTCAGACGCAAAAATCATTTTCAAAAATTTATGTTTTTATAATATGAAAAAGTTGTTCATAATATAGACATGTATAAAAGTGACCCATAAAAGTTGTTCATGCTCAGTTTTTATAGAGAGTTAAGTTGTGAATAATAAAAATATAAAGTTTAACTTATTAAGTAACTAAGATAGTTCTTTGTTTATTAAGACTTAGGTATATTAGTCAATGTATATTTTATTTTAACAAGTGTATAAAAATTTTATTCCATGTAAAATACTTATTCAAATAAGTGTATAAAATTCTGTCCTGGACATGAGATTAAATTGTTTTGTGTACGAATCAAAAAGCACAAGGTTTTTTTGTACAACAGTTCTTCGATCAAACTTTTTGAGCGTATTTTTGTTGTTCAGTAAATATTACAATTACTTAAATAGGCATTCTATGTGTATCTAAAAGTCATTAATAAAGTGAATAAAAGTAAAACTTATGCTAGTGTGACTAAAACTAAAACTATTTGATTATTTAAATGCCACTGAAACTAAAACTGCGGTCCGCGAAAACTTTGGAATCTTGAAAATTGGCCTGCGAGCACCAACTGCATGCCGACCCCTGCTTTAGATAAAAACACGCTAGTTATATGTTGTACAAAAAAGTAAATAATATTTTTTTTTGATGTTTATTTTCTTTTAAGTGCAATTGATCTTTAAAAACGTTATATGCAATGTTTATAAAACGTTTTACACGTTTAATGTTTGTAAATATTAAATTATTTAGAACTATTGAGACTTGACATACACTTATTCTTAAGGTTCTTAAACCAATATTGTATATAAATGGATCTTCTTAAGATATTATTTTAATTACGTTTAAAACATTAAAAACTTGTTTTTAAAACATCACAAGTTAAGTTACTATGCTGTTTGTTTCTGTTAAGTCTTGTTATCTTTATCATTTTAATTAAATTACAGTTTATGATTGTTTTCAAATAAGCTTTTAAGTATAATTATTTTTACTTACAGACTAAGAAGTATTTATAAACAACTTAATTAGTAACTGTATAAATTTACAAATTGTTTTAAAACTGATTAGTTTAAGTGCTTATCGCTCTTATAAATCATTATGACGCCTATAACACAAAATTATTTAGTGATAGCTGCTTAGAAAGCAAAAAGTTAAGGTGAGAAAAATTAAAAAAAAAGTATATTTTTGATTTTGGTGTTTAGATAAATCAGCTTAAATACTTAATTTTTAACAAAATTACACCAATTAACTTACTGATGTTTAATGTAGACAGTTTACTTTTACAGTTTTATATTTTTAAATAGTTTAGTTCGAAATGTAAGATTTAATCTTGCATAGTAAATAAGTGTTTCAGCAGTACATTTAATTAAAATAATGTTTTGTACAGGGATTTATACATATTAATTTTAAGTAAGAATATTGAATTTTTTTTCTTGTTTTTAACATTCCGAAGAATAAAAGCTTTTTGTTTAAAAACTTGTTTTGACTAAAGTAACCAAACTAGATGTTATAAAACAATAAATAATATTTAATATTCCTTATTGTATGTAATTGTTTTTTTCAGAGCTTTAGGTACAAATAAAATAACTTAAAATCAAACTACTCACTTTATATTATAAAGCATCTATATTTAAACGTTTTAGTTAAAAATATTCAACGTATTACAAAGAAAACAATTAAGAACTGATTTGATATTCGTATTTTAAAGTGTTATATGTTTTTTTATTTCATAATCATAAAAAATATTAGTTATTTTGGAATTAGTCTGATTTTCTTATCATAATATTTTTAAATAAAACTAAAAGATTCACAAAATATTTAATTAAAACTAAGCTAAACCAAGGCAAGTTTACAAAATGATTAAAACTTTACAACTAAACGACAAGATCTTGCTTTTTTACACAAACTTATGTTTTTAGTTTTGTTTGTTATCTTCTATCAGGATTAATTTTATTATTCGTTCAGCCTTATGTATTATAATTAATGCTACTAATATTTAGTAAAAACTAAAACTAAGGTAGCACAATTAAGTATTTTGATTCAATTGTATCTGTTTTTATAAATTTCACAAAACTTGCAATAAAAAACGAAGGTAGTAGCTTAAATGCTTGTCTAACAGGCTTTTGTATTTTTACAAACATTTACCGCTTATTTTTACCATTTTACTAGTAATTTAAGTAGTTATAGTTAAAAATATACCTACACAATATAGCATTGTAAATTTATTACAATCGCTTGATGTAGCTAGAAAGCGCATGTAAAATACTTTTTATTGAGCTTTTACACTTTAAAATTTATTATTGTCTTAACGATTTTCTGTAGTTCTGAGTTCTTAACTATTAAATTTATAAATGTTCCTTTCTGAGACTGTAAATTTTTTTTCAAGTTTTTTTTAATATTCAAACCTAGTCAAATAAAAAATAATTAATCCTTTCTATTTTTATATTTTTAATGTTAGAAATCATAAATTTGTTCCCACAATACGCATTCGCCTGTATATTTTAATAAAAATTCCCATCTTTTGCTAACTTTTTTGCACTTAACTGAGCTTAGAAGAACATTTTTAATACCGATTCATGTCTTTTTGAAAACTTATTAGAAACTTGACGCTTTCCATTGTCTTTTTAAGCTGGCAGTTTGTCAAACAACAGTTTCAATATATTGCGCTTAACCGGTCGTTACAATTGATTGAATATCAATTAACTGGCTCCTAGTTAATTTTTAAAAGATTCTTTTGAGAAAAAAAGTTTCTTTCATTTCAAGTGAATGTTAATTAAGTTTTGTTTTAATTTCCTTGAGATAGCTTAATTTTTTTTAATAATTTTCACATCATTATATGTTAAATATACTTTTCAAGCAAATTTATAAATTATAAAAAGTTTCTAAGAAATATTTTTTTTGTTTACTTTTATTAAAAGTTGTTTTATACTGTTTTAAACTTCTCATAATAAACGTGAGTATACTTTTTTTAAGCTTTACTTTTTGTTTAAGTTACAGAATTAGTTTATGTTTTAGAAGAAAAAATTGTCCTAACAATGTTGATGTTGTAAAAATAAATTCATTTCCTTTTTTTTCCGCAATAATTACAAATATTATCCTCATTCTTTATATTAATATTAGCTCAAAATAATCATATATTATCATTTTGACTATACCTGAAACTAAAGACTTTAAACTTACAATACAGGTGTAAAACTTTTATAATTAAATAGGAACATAATATAAAAAATACAAACATTTATAATTGATAATTAAAATTAAAGTTATAAGCCATTAGCTGCCAACACTTCTTCAAGTTTTTTAGAATATTTATTATTAAGGAAAAAAAAAAACAGAAAAAAAACTTACCAACAACACGATTTCATTAAAAATATTTGCATTTTATATTACAGTTAAAGATTTTTAATATTTTTCGTATTATTTTTCTAAGTTGCACTATTTAAAAAAGCAAAAGAATGTAAATTTTAGCCATCGTGAATAAACATAATTTTCTGTGACCATAGACTTTTTGCTTTTGACCGTTCGTTTTAAAAGGCGCGACTACATTTTTTTCACGATAACATAATAATTTATTTAGTTTTTCACAAGCTAAATGTTCTTTTATATATTTTTAGAACGATTAATAAAGTTTTTTGAAAAAGACTTCAGGTCATACAATGTCAGTTCGATAGCATTCATATACGCTGTTAAAATAAAATAAGATTATTTATATCTTACTTTGAATACATCTGCCTATTTTTAATCTAATGTATTTAAAATAAAGTTTAGTTTGTAAGTATTTTAATCAATAAAGTAGTATTATAACAAATACTCCAAATTAGTTTATTAATTTTTTTTACATTCTGAAAAAAACTTTTTGATAAGGATATAAGCATGTTATCAAGTAAAGTTTTAAAAACAGGTTTTTAGCCTGTAAAATTATAATATAATTAAAAAAATTAAAATTGCGCTAAGATGTTGTAAGTTTAGCTGTTTTGTCAGTTGATTTGTTTTATTTTTTAACAAGCACAGAACAGATATTCTTAATTCGATTTGATTAAATTGTGTGAAAAACACTTAAGGCAAAATAACTTTTTTACGCACCTTGTGTTATATACTAAACAATAGAGATAATGTTAAAGTTTCACAAATAAGTTTGAATAGAAACTTCATGTATTCATAGAAACGTTTTTATTGATTATATATAACAAAAAAAAATCTTAATTTATTTTTAACTTTAAAAGTAACTATGAACTTTAAAATTTTTAATTATGCTTGTTTTTTAAGTTAGATGTTTTTTTTTTAAATTTAGTTATAAAAACATTTAGCTTATTACTGAATAAACTTTAAAGTTTTTTTATATTAAACAATTCAAAAAAATAATTTAACTGAGTTTAATTTTGTTCTGTTTTTAATTAGAAATTATTGAAAACTGTTGAAATATATTTGTGTTTATTTAAGACCTTGTTTGTTTTATAAAGTACAATAGTAGACTAATGTTTAATATTGTAGGTGAATGACATTTTAAAAGATTCGTTACTTAATTTCCCATAGAATTCTTGTTCTAAGTTAAAGTATGAAGAAGTACATTATAATTTTAAGTTTGTATGCATCTATTCAAGTTTTACGTAGATTTGGAAAAATTAAGTTATTTGACTAACGTAGTAAAAATATATTTAAGTAAGAGTTTTGATTTTTTTAAAGTGACAAATAGAATCAAAGTAAGTAGAAATTGATACATTTATATTTAAATGAAGATAAAATAAGTAGTGTACGCTTTACAGAGTATATTTTGAGACGAGAATTGTTTTTATTTTTTAGTTTAGTATCAAATGCTAAACACTTACTATTTTTCTTACTAGTGAAGTTATTGTTTTTTAACATAGTTATTATTTTGATATGAACGAATTCATTTACTATATGCTTGACAAAAATTAGTAACTTTTTTCGAATTATGTTATATTTTTTAAAGAAAATTTTATATTTTGATAAAACACTTTGTAAAATAAATTCAATATATGTTGTAAGTAACGTTTTTAAGCAATTTTTTTTTCTTTTTTGAAATGATACAGCAGTTGTGTTGTTAACAAATTGTTTCAGAAATAAACTATTAATAAGTATTAAGTTTTTTTTTTACTCACATAAAAATTAATTTATTTAAAGGAACTTAATTGAAATATTATGAAATTTTGAAAATCATATAAAAATTTTAAAGTTTAATAAATTTTACAGACTTTTATTTATACTTCCTACTTCTTAAATCGCATTTAGTTAAAATTTTTTAATTTTTTTTATTAAGTACGCAAATAAATTTTACCTATAAAATATAAATGAATTGTTTAGTTTTTCAACACTAAAATATGTTTAGTTTAACGGTCATAGTCAAGTGAACTTTGTGAACAAGACTTTAGATGAATCACGCTAGTTATATGTTGTACGAAAACAACGTTAATAATACTTATTATTATTTTCTTAATTTTAAGTGCTTGTAATCTTTAAAAAATAAAATATGTGCATTGTTTTTAAATGTTTTACACAGTTAATGTTTGTAAATATTTAATTATTAAAATTTGTAGAACTATTGCAACTTTACACACACTTAATCTTAAAATTCTTAAGCTTTTAAGTATTATATTTTATACTTACATACAAAGGAGTATTTATTAATTAATCAATTTAAATATATAATTAATTTAGTTAGTAATTGTATAAATTTAAAAATTGTTTTAAATAGATTAGCTCAAGTGCTTACCGTTCTTATAAATCATTATGACACCTATAAAACAAAGTTGTTTAGTGATAGCTGCTTATAAAAAAATAACTTAAGATCATATGGATTCAAGAATATTTATTTGATTTTGTCGTGTTTAGTTAAATCAGCTTAAATTCTTGAGTTTAAACATAGTTCAACGTTTTAAAGACAGTTAATTACATTACTGATGTGATATGGAAGCAGTTCATTTTTAAAGTTGTTTTAAATTAGTTTAGTTAGATATGTAAGATTCAATCTTGCAATGTAAAAAACTCTTACAAAAATGTGCATTTAAATTAAACAATGTTTTGTACAGTATTTTTATACATACTAACTTTAAGTTAGATTATTGAATTTCTTTTCTGGTGTTTAACATTTCAAAGTACTTTTTTGCTTAGGATTTTGTTTTGACTGTAGTAACCAAACAAGATATAATAATGCAAGTACAAAAACTTTAATGTTTTTTATTGTACATAATTTTTTTTTTCAGTACTAGGTAAAAGTAAATTTAATTAAAACCAAACTGTTCACTTTATAACGCATCGAAATTAGAATATTATTGTAAAAATTTATCATCGTTCTACAAAGAAAAAAAATAAGGTTTGATTTTATTGAAATAAATTATTTACAAATTTATATAAATTTTCATATAAATTATATAACTAAATTTATATAAATATTTATTTATTTTGTAGTCATAAAAAATATTAGCTTTTTTAGAATTAAACTTATTTTTTATCAAAACAAAACTTAAGTACCCTCCAAATATTTAATTTAAACGATAATAAACCAAAGAAACGTTATAGAAAAATTAAAGTTTTACAACTAAACTACAGGATCTTGTTTTTTTTTTTTGAAATTTTTTTTTTAGTATCGTCACTTATCCTCTATCAGAATTTATTTCATTATTCATTAAACTTACTTTGTTATATTTAATGCTACAAATATTTTGGTTATAACTAAAACTGAAGTTGCACAATTTAAGTTTTTTAAAACAGTTGTAGATGTTTTCATAAGTTTTATAAAATTTACAATAAAAAACGAAGGTAGTAACATAAAAGCTTGTGGTCTAACAGATTCTTGTATTCTAACAAACATTTACCGTTCATTTTTACCAATTGATTAATTTAGAATATATATAATTATATGTAAATTATTAAGCAGTGTAACTTTATTTTTATTACAATCGCTTGATGGTGCTAGGGAGCTGATGTCTAATGCTTATTTTATAGCGCTTTTACACATTAAAATTTTGTTATGTCTTAACAATTTTTTGCAGTTCTAAGTTCTGAAATATCAAAGTTATAACTGTTCTATGTCTTATTTTGTAAATTTGAATTTTATTAAAAACTTTCTTTAGCTTTCAAACCTAGACAATTAAAAAATAATTAAATCTTTTATACTTTTATATTTTTTTAATGTTAGTTATCATAAATTTGTTCACACAATATGCATTCGCCTGTATATTTTAATAAAACTTCCCATCTTTTGCTAACGTTTTCGCGCTTAATTGAGCTTAGAAGAACATTTTTAATACCAATTCATGTTTATTTGAAAACTAATTAGCAACTCGAAACTTTCCATTCTCTTTTGAAGCTGGCAGTTTGTCAAACAACAGTTTTACTTTATTGCGCTTAACCGGTCGTTACAGTTGATAGAATATCAATTAACCGGCATCTAGTTAATTTTTAAAAGATTCTTTTGAGAAAAAAAGCTTCTTTCATTTCTAGTGAATGATAATTGAGTTTTATTTAAATTTCCTTGTGAAAGCTTTATTTTTTCTAATCATTTTCACATCATTATTTGTTAAATATATTTTTCAGGCAATTTAATAAATTATGAACAATAAGTGAAATTTTTTTTGTTTACTTTTATTAAAAGTTGTTTTATATTGTTTCTAATTTCTGTTAATAAATGTGAGCGTACTTTTTTTAGGCTTTAACTTTTGTTTTAAATTACATAAGTTGGTTATGTTTTAACAATTTTGATGTTGTAAAAATGCAACTAGTTCTTTTTTTATCCAACAATTAAAAATATTATCCTCATTCTTTATATCAATTTTAGCTTAAAACAGTCATATTTTATCTTATTGACTATACCTGAAACTGAATACTTTTTACTAAACTTACAATAAATGTGTAAAACTCTTATATTTAATTAGGAATATAACATAATAAATATAAAAATAAAATGATGAAAAAATATAATTAAAAGCCATTAGCTGCCAATACTGCTTTTTTTTTAATGTAGTTTAACGGGAAAATTAAAAAAAAAACTTACCCAACAACACATTTTCATCAAAAACATTTGTTTTTTTTATACTTAAATTAAGTATTTTTAATATTTTTATGTACAATTTTTTTTTAAAGTACAGTATTAAATTAATCAAATAAAAACAAATATTACATATTTTAAATAAACATTAAATTTCTGAAGACCATAAACTTTTTGCTTTTGACTGTTTGTTTGAAAAGGCGCGACTACATATTTTTAGGATAACATAATAATTTATTTAGTTTTTCACAAGCTAAATGTGCTCTTATATATTTTTAGAACAATTAATAAAGTTTTGTGAAAAAGACTTCAGGCCATACAATGCAAGTTCGATAGCATTCATATACGCTGTTATAATAAGATTAGGTTATTTTTATTTTACTTTAGTACATCTGCCTATTTTTAAAAACTTATATTTTTCAAATAATTAAGATAGTTCAGTTTGTAAGTATTTTAAGAAATACTTCAAATTAGTTTATTAAAAAGTTATTTACATTCTGAAAAACTTTTTTGATAAGGATATTAGCATATTTCTAAGTAATATTGTAAAAACAGGTATTTAGCCTGTAATATTTTAATATAATTAAAAAAAATTAAAAGTGCGCTAAGATGTTGTAAGTTTAGCTGTTTTGTCTGTTGATTTGTTTTTTTTTTTAACAAACAAAGTACAGAAACTGTTAATTCGATTTGATTAAACTGTGTTAAAACACTTAAGGCAAAATAACTTTTTTACGCACCTTGTGATATATACTAAACAACAGTGATAATTTTAAAGCTTCACAAATAAGTTTGAATAAAAATTTGATGTAAATATATAGAATTTTTTTATATTTGATTAATTATCATATTGATTAAACTTAACAATAAAATATTTTTTCCTACCCGTTTTTTAGCTTTAAAAGTAACTATAAACTTAAGTTAAGTGTTTTTTTTCTTTATTTAGTTATAAAAACTATTAACTTATTACTAAGTAAATTTTAAAAGGTTTTTTATAATGAATAATTTAACTGCATTTAATTTTGTTATGTTTTGTATAATTAGTTTAGTTTCTAACCTTACTAATGTTAGAACAGCAAATATAAAAATTGGTAAGGTATAATGTAATGAGTTACAAGTTTGTAAGAGAAAAAGTAAATTAATCAAAAAGATGTTGTACGAATCATCATCACACAAAAATAAGCATTGAAAAACTATATGCAAACTAAAAATATATATTAAAATAATGTTAGAGTTAGTTATTGCAGTCAGATAGACAACCTTTTATTTTGTTTTTATTGATAGTTGAAACTTTGTCTAAAGTTTAACTTTCTTTTAGTTTTCAGATTAAAACTAAGTAACCAAAATGTAAACTTGACGCAAAATTTGTAAAGGCTACAAAGCAATTGTTTTTTTTTATGTTATATTACTTATTTACTTTTAAACTGACTATACAATAATAATTCTCTAATTAACTTTTAAAGCATTGACTAAGACATGAAAAATATTATACTTTCTGAAAAATATAATTAGTGTTTCTACATTTGAGAAAGTTTTTATATAAAAGTTTTCAACTTTTATATAAATTACAAATAAAGATACTTCCAAGTTATAAAGAACTTAGTTTATTTACAACTTTCAACGAAAAGTAACATGCTTGTTTTTTGGTTATCTTTTATTTTTAGATACTTTAGATTTACTATATCAGAAAGGATAACGTTTCGGTTTTAACTTCTTACAGTCAAGTTTAAGAAGTATAACGTATGTGTTGCTACAATAAAAAATGTATTTAAATTGTTGTAACACAATTGCTGCATTTACTCTTCCGTACATTTTCAAGTTACAAAACCTTGTTTTTTAAACTTAAATCTTAAAAGTTTTTGAAAATTATAATAAAAGTTTATTTTGAACTGTGAAACAACATCATATGTTTTCCATTGTTATTGATTTTTTGTGGTTTAAACTTAAAAGTGCTTATTTCCAATAAAAACCAAATAATTAGTCTCAATAAATTTTTTTTAGTTATCAACTACATTTTATAATTTCAATAAATCTTTACAATCAAGTGTCTCTTATTTAACTTACATACATCGAGTTCAGTTTTGTTTACTACACTTAAAAATTTTACTTTATTGCTGCATGAATTTGACATTTGCTTTAACGAAATGTTATTTCTATCGTAGTTAAAATGTTTTTCATAATATATTTTTAATTTTTAATCGTTTACAAACAGAAAATAACTACATAGTATTTTGTATTGTTCTTTTATTCATTTATTAAATGTTTTTAGCATGTAATTTTACTAAAGAAATCACTGTTAAGTTAATTAAACACAGGCCATAGAAAATACTTTAGTTTTGAACACAAAAAGGAAAATTAATGTCAATCACATGTAGTGTAATATTACTTTGATTTTGTTAACTTAATTATTTAGTATTCTTATTGTTTAACTAATATAAATAACCAAATTAACAAAAAATTACTACAAAATTAAATTTGAGATATTTTTAATATAATATATTTTTAGTCGATATTATATTAAAGCATGTAACATGACTTATGATGATGTTAAGTATATAAATGCAACCAAGCCCAATGAAAGGTAACGAGTATTAACAACGCGGTAAACTTTTTTCAGTAAGCAGATCAACTTACCGATAAGCTTTTCTAGAATATTTATTCAAGCGTTAACAACTCCTAACAAGATTTATTAGGTGAACATTTACTTTAAGCGTTTAGTTGTAGATGTGAGCTGTATACTATGTTACATTTCAAGTATAGTTTTGATTTTAGTTTATTTTGGAAGCAATAGTTTACTTAGTGTGTTTTTTTAAGTTGTTCATGATTTAGTATAAACTCACTTACGCTTAGAACATTAGTATTTAGCATTACTTTAAGTTGAAAAAATGCATTTAAATATTTTTTAACTGAAGAAGATAGTTCTAAACGGCTGCTAGTACATTAAGATTTATTAATGCTGCCAATAATATTTTTTTGTTATAAAAAAGTAGTTAGTATAATTGTTTAAGATTTAAGGTAAAGTTGAAAATAATATCTAAACAATAACTTAAAAATACAACTTTAATTATGATCGCGTTTCTGTGTTGTAAACATTTTATTACAACAAAATAGACAAAACACAATATGAAAAAAATAGAAAACATAGAAAATTACTTTAATGCAATAAAGTTAGCATTATTGAAGAAAATTTTGGGTAGATTTAGCATTACGTCAAGTGAAAGTTAAGTGAAAAAGGCGAAAAAAATGAGAGAAAAATGTAAAAAAGGTGAATTTTTTAGTGTTATAGTTAAAAAGTTTCAGTTTACTTCTGTTAGTATGAGAGAAAAATTTGCTTCCTTTTCAACACTTTTGTTAATTGAATGGCGCTCGTTGTTGGTAATTTAATACATTTTTTCATCAATAGTAAATTAACTTGAATTTAAAAAGAATAATAACTTATTAACATTTACATAATCCTTTATTTAAAAAGCAAAATCAATTTTTTTAGTAGATTGCATTATTTTTAAATTTTGTCATCTAATGAAGTTTAGTTTGTTTCATACACTTTATATTATCATGTTTGTTAATTTTATTTGATAATAAAAAGTGAGTATGTGTGCTACAATAAACTTATGAAAAAACTTTGAAAATCTTTTAAGCCTTAAAACCTAAAGTTCGAGATTTTAATTTTTTGTGGTTAATGTTTTATTTTTGCTCTTTTTTTTTATTTAAGTTTGTAGATTAAATCATGTAAAGTTTAATTAAAACTTTTTTCTTCTTTTGTTAAGTATCTATTCTGCATAATTTTTTTATACAGATTATAACTTTAAAACAGACAGCTGCATAAAAAATTTGCTATTCATAAGCTATATTAAGATTTTCCAAATAGGCACTAAGTTTTTTTTTTGAATAAAAACTTTCCACATGTAGTTTTTTGTTTAACAAAAAACTTTTTCTTTGTTTGATTTTTCAGAAAAATATTGGCTTTTGTATATATAACTAATTGTAAATACTATTTCATTAAGCAGCCAAAACTTTAAAAGATTTTTTTAATTTATACAAACAGTAATAATAATGATAAAGTTAAAATTTTGGACATTTATATTTATTGCTGGATTCATTCATGCTAATGGGTTAAGCATCAACTTGTGTGTTCATGGCCAACAAGACGATTTAGAATGCACTACAACAGTTGGCGTACCTATAGGTGGCAGAAAGGGATTAGTATTTGGTCCAAAGTTTATATTAAAAGGTATGGTTTTAGATACAATATAAAAGTTGATTGATGTTTTGAAATATTTATAAAGTTTTGTAAGCTTCTTTAAACACGAGTTCTAATGATTTTTCTTAAAACTAAAAAAACAGTATAACTGCAATTTTTTCGTGAAATAAATTTATTACTACTTGAAACAAAACACATAAAGCATAATTTGAGTCTTTGTATCTTTGCTTAATGTTTTTTAAAAGCTGGTATAAGGCATTTATCTGCAGCATTTTTTATTGAAAATTGTCTAAACTAATTTCAATAGAATTATTTAATGTTTTAGTTTTCTGTTTTACTAAAACTAAAAAATCTTAAAGTTTTAAGTATATTGTTTTTATTGCTACATGTAATAGTATATTGTGCAACTTTTAAGTAAAAGTTTAAATGATTTTTTTTTTTTATATTAAATGATATTTAATAATAAATATAAAGTTAGGCAATATTGGTCTTTGTTAGAAATTAAAAAAAGGTGTCCTCATTCGAGTTTTTCAATAAACAAATACCGGTTTCTGACATACAATTTTTGTTTTACGCTGATTATTTAATCTTTTTAAAACTTTACTAAAAATGTTAATATTTTCTTATTAAAATTTTTTTAGGTGGAAAAAAGATTAATTGTTTTTTAATTCTATGTAGGAAAACACTATAGACATTCTAAGAATTATTTTAACAATTTTCGGCCAAAAAGTTCTATATCCTTAGAACACCCTTTAAAACAATTCTATAACAGGAAAAGGTATTCAAGTTAGTTTGATTGGAAACTATAAGAAGCTTTCTTTGGTAAATATTGGAGATGGAATTTATAAATTGAAATTTAACGAAGACATGGGTAAATGCTGTTTAAATTGATAAATTTTTTACACGAAGTTAAATACTTTACTTTTTAGTTACATAAGAGCATATAAAAGGTATGTAAAATTTAGAATTTTCTCATTGTATGCAATTAAAATTACTTTTATACAGAACAAGAACTTCCAAATATTAGTGACGTGATGTATCTTCAAGCAAAAGATAATAATGGAACAGAAGTTGCAATGAAAATTTTTCTGTACCCATCTTATTTAGAACCTCCTCAGTTTTCGACAGTGGTGAGAAGCTATACTTTTTTTAATTTTATCTAAAATAATGATATATAAGTTATTTATACAATTATATTAGAGGGTTGCTATGAAGTTTAAGTACCTCATTTAAGCTAACAGCAAAGCAGAAAAACGAACTAACACGTGTTAAAACGTAGATAAACAGTTAATATAACAAGTAAAGTTTTACTAAAACTAGTTAAAGCGCTTTTTAACGTATTTTTTAAGTTCTAAACTTTTATTTATACCAAAAACATTTCGCTTAAAAAATATTAAACTTGTTATAAATAGCTTACTTTAACATTACAATGCATGTACGCTTAACATTTTATTAAATTACTTTGTAGTTTATCAGAAACAACAATACATTTTAGTATCATGAAAAATATTAAAAAGTTTTTGTTAAATACAAAGTACAGTCTTGCCTAACTTTGTCTACTCAACTTTTTACTTACTATTTTCGCATCAAAAAATATATAATTTGAAATTAAAAGAAATACGAAGTTGACTTGGAAACTTTAAAAACGAAAAATGGATTCAATGTACAAGCTACTAATCCAAACCCAGACATCTACCCTGAAATTCATTTCAGAGCAAAGAACAAAAGTCTTGAAAAATACCCAAAACTGTTCATTTATGGTAATGGTAACTTAAAAGCTGCAAAATTCTTTAGTTCTCCAAAAGATAAAGTTAAAATAGAGTAAGTTATTTTTTGTGTGTTATTTAATTACAACATGATATTCTGGCTTAAACATAAAATTTAATTGTTTAGGTATGAAGTTGAAGCTTATTATTTGCAAGTTGAATCAAAATTGTCTACTAGTAGTGCTGTCATTGAAATATATTCTAAAGTCAATCCCGTTTTTGAGTTCCAGCCTTTTGAAGAAACACAGTTGGTTTCACAGAAATTTAAATGTAAGTTGTGTTAAAATTCTAGTATTTTTTATAATAAACATATGTGAACACAAAAACAGTTATTCTTCGATTGAAACTTGCTCGAACGTAGCAAAAGAAAACTTAAAATATAAACAAAATTAAATTAACTGATGTACATTTAAGTTTGTATAATTTTAGATCAAGTCAAAGAAGGAGTTGGTATAGAACTTGGGTCTTTTAACTTTGTTGATTCTGAAAAATATGGTCTAAATTTCTCCGACTTTGAAACCAAAATTACTCAAGTTTCCCCTATAACCGGTGAATATTTTCAATTGAAAGGAAACAAACTTTTTGGTACGTTTGATGCAGAAAACGAAACGGAATATGAAGTTGAATTTAAAGCTTCTTACAGGTAAAAATGTTTCGAAATTAGATTTAGATGCTATTAAAATATCTTTAGTAAACTAATACCGAAAAATATAATTAATACGCAGGCAGTATCCAAATTTTAAACACTATTTTAAAATAATTAAAAAGTTTAAATATCGAAGTGGAAAATGATAAGTATTGTTTTTTTCTAAATTAAAATACAAATATTTTTAACATGGGTTGCAATATTTTAGGTTTTAAAAAAATAAAAATTTTACATTTTAAAACTGTGTGTTTTGAAAGCTTTTCTTAATACACAGGAACAGTACTAAATCTATGAAGTTACATTTTGAAGTTCTTGATGTTAACGAGCACAAACCGGTATTTGAAAATGATGATGATAATGAAATTTTAATACAAGAAAATTTATCTGTTGGTGACGTTGTTGTAAAACTAAAAGCAACAGACGCTGACAAAAATTCAAAAGTTTGTAATTTAACTTATGTACTATTCTCTTAAAACGCTGGTAAAAAAATCTGTATTTAGTTTTAGTATTTAAAAAAATTATAGCATTTAAAATTTTACTAATTTTAAAAACATTTTAGAAAAAAATTAAAACTAAGAATGAAAAAGGTTTAAAACTAAAAATTCATTGAAATCATACTAAAGTATGCATATTTGTTTATACTATACAACAATATCTAAACTTCAACAAACTTAACTTAAAATTTTGTTTTTAGTAAATTTAAAGTATATAATTTTTATAAGTTTTAGTTAGAATTATAGGCTGTTAGAATTAATTTAAGGAAACTTGAAATAGATTATAAGTTATAAAACATTAAATTTTTATCTAAATATTTGTTTAATATTCTAATAGTTGACGTACACTCTCGTGGACAAAATCAACATCCATTTAAAATTGAAGGAAATTTGTTGAAGCTCAAAAGTCCTTTAGATTATGAAACAAAAAGTGCTTACAAGGTATTTTTGAAATTTTTTTGTGAAATTATTTTTTGAATAATCTTAAGTGAAAAAAAAAATTAAGAAAAAACTACATAATATAAACAATTTTTTTAATTTAAATTATTTGTTACAAAGGTTGCTGTTTTGGTCACTGACGGAAAAATTTACTGCCCAAAGAAGTTTGATGATTTCATTAAATAATGTTAATGACGTCATTCCTCAGATAACTTACCCGAAACAAAACCAAACTGTAAATCTAAACGCTGAAAGTAAAAACTCAATTAAACTTCAGGTACTTTTAAAAGTTAATTATAGTAATATGTCTTAATAAAATTACAACATATCATAAAGAAGTACACATATCATTTTTGGGTTTTTACAGATAATTTATAAAAACATTTTTCATGCTGAAGCTCAGTTTGCTTTTTAGAAGTACTTCTTTTTAACAACCAATATAACTCACTTTAAAATGTTAAAATCAAAAAGACATTTTCTTTTATTTGAAAAAAGAAAAGTAAAGTGAAATTTAAAGCAAACTTAAATTTTAAGATATACTAAGAAGTTTTGAAGGTTCAATAATTTTAAATATCTTAATTCCGTTTAAACCTGTTAATTTAAGTACGGGTTGTGTAAAAGATAAGTTAACCTACTTTAAGAAATCTTTAGCTTACATTAATCTTTGTTGTAACAATCCAAATGTTTATTCTAATGCAGTACTTCTTTTTAAATTGTTATAGAATTTTATTGTTTTAGGTTTGAGTTACAGAGTAAAAATATTAAAAAAAGTAGCAATTATATTTATTAAGTTCTGTAAGCACAACTTATTAGTTTGAAAATTTAAAGATAAAATAAAATTAAGGAAGTAAAAAATAATAAGCTTTGAATTTAATAAATTACATTACTTTCTAGTACTTCAACATACGATTGTGAATTTATTTTCTAGTAAAGTAGTCCGTTAGTTTAAATTTTGATTTTATTTTTAGATCTACGATGATCAAAAAACAGGTTTACACTACAAGAAAGTTTTCATGTACACCAGTAGCTGATTGTCAGAATGTTCTAGAGTTTAATGAAAATTCTGGTGAAATAAAAATGATAAAACCAAGTCGAGACAATTTTCACTTTCAACTCACCTTAACTGTAAAAGTATGTTTGAAAGTTTTATTATTTATAAATGTGTTGATTGGTTGAATTAATTCCTCGTACATAGGTTTTGTTTTACATTTATAATCATATTTTTTTCAGGTTTTAGACGACAAATTTAGTTCCCGAAGAAGTTACTTTTTTTATCAATTACACAAAAGAAAAACCGTTTCCGGCTCTCGCTACAGCGTTGGGAATTTTGTGTCCACTGATTGTTTTGGTTCTAGCTTTTGCAATTTATTCACTTGTAAGTAGACTTGGTTTTATTGAATAAATAAAAAAAAACCTTAATTAATTTTTTAAATACTAAACATTTTAATGAAAAAGTTCAAAAATTCTACAACTAAAAACAAAAGCTGTACATACTTTTTTTAAAGTATGAGTAGCTACTTGATTTAACCTTTAAAAATAAAACTATAACTTAAGTAATCAATTAAGGTCTTATGATGATTAAAAATTATAGTACAGTTTTGAAAATTTTTCAAAGTTCATAATAAGCAGATATTTAAGACTTAGAAGTTAATAAGTATAAAGTTTATTTTGGCAGAAATCCAAATTAAAAGTTGCTTTATTTAATTTGTTATTATTAATACTTTACATTTTTTTTTAATGTAATTTGTGCTAATTTAATTATTAGTTTTCTTTCAACCATTTTTCTTAAGGACATTTATTTATTTTTAATTTGTTTGTTTGTAGTATTTTAATAGATGTAGTTTCAAATGATTTATGCTTAATACTTTCCTTTTTTACATTATTCAAAATTCTAGGTTCAGAAAAAGAAAGTAATTGAAGTCTATAAAGTTAATAATAGCAGGTTTGAAATTTCAATTTTCCAAGTTTTATAGTAAAAATATTTTAAGAGAAGTTATTAACTTTAATAATATAACACTTTAATTCCTATATACTTCTTAGTTCTGTTAATTTCTGTTGTTGTTTTGAAAATATTACTTACTCATTCTAGGTAAAGATTTTGATAGTATTTTTTTTTATTTCAATTTCGTTTAACTGTCTGTTTAATTTTTAAACAAAAAAAAAATCGAATTTAAAAAACTTTTTCAAACTTATAATTAAAAAATCCTCAAGTGGTAGTTTAAGGAATAATTATTTACAAGTTGTGAAATCATTAGTCAAAGATGACTTTTTATGTTTTGTGTACCATAAAAGTGTTCTTTACATATAAAATTTATCTTATATATTAGATTAATTTTAAGCAATTTCTAATTTTAGTAATGAGAAAAGTGAAGAATCAACTTCTATTAATGACGACTCTAAAATTGAATATTATCAGAACAAAGATATGCCTGTAGTCAACGTTATCAGTTAGTTATTATTGTTTAAGCGTATGATTTTACTACTTAGAATAAATATATACAATAGAATAGCACACTTTATTAAATATTTACAACTTAAGTATTTAAAACACTTTGTAGATAAAATCTAAAGAAAAGAGTACAAAAGTAAGCCTGTAATTATTATCGTAAACCAGTTTGTTCTAAGCTTTAATATACTCCTGTTCCTATATGTTTTTTCAAGTTTTTACTTTGTCTAAGAGTACTCATTAAAATATTGATTTTCAGGTTTTGTTAAAGTTAACAATTACTATACGCCTGTATTAACAATGAGAAAATTTTTTTTTCAAGTATTTGAAATATCTTGAAATATTAACAACAGACGAATGTGAGAAAAACACGAACAACAGCAACATCGAATCTGGAGTTCACGAAGAAGATTATTGGAATAAAGATGAAAACGATCAAGCACCGGATCAGAAAAAAACTGTTTCTTTCACCGAAAAAGAAATTAATGACGTCATCAGAAGGGACTTGGACAAGTTAATGAGACAGGAGCTGAGATGCCGTTCTTCTGTTAATTATCCTCCCCAGATGCCACCTCTCTCCTTCCACGGCAGCGAACTTGGCCACCCATCTCACTACAACCCTTACCAAGCGTTCGAGTTCATGTTCTCCCTACCCCCAGTTCGGAGTTCCTTACCAGCCCCAGCAGTTTTCATGGAGGCATAACAGCAGAGCCGGCGCATCTTCAGATAATTTGTTGGTTAGTTAAAGCTATCGTTTATACTTTTTTTGAAGTTTTGTGACGTATTATCACTAAGTTTGCGAATGAGTTATAAAAAATTCTTATAAATTTTGGTAACTCATACAACTTTTAAATAAAGAAATTTATAAATATATATAAAAGAACCTATTTAAGTCTGTTATTTTAAAATGTATTTTTTAATTTATTCTGTAAATATGGGCTTTTATATAAGTAACTGATAAACACTATAGCATGTTGTTTTTTGACGTGTAAAACGCTATTTACAACTTAAAGTAAAAAAACATTTATATAACTTTTTATGTAAGTTTCTAGTTCAAATAACGTTTATACCTATTACAAAAATGGAAAAATAAAATTTCTTTAAAAGGTTTGATATTTTTACTTCAAAAAAAAAAACCTTCAAATGTAAATGGAAATTGCTAATACTTATACAATATTTTTAAAATTAATTAAGTAGTTTCTATTGTAGTTTTCTTAGAAAACGAAATTCCATTCCAATACAACATGTGTGATCATGTGCTAGTTAATTGAACATGTGTTTATCATGTGTCAAGGGCAAAGAGGTTGGATGTAAATAAACTTTTAAATAAGCTACCATTTCTAAGAAATTTTTTACCTATATAATAGTACCTTTATATATAAATACGCCTATATAATATTACTTTAGACAAAAAAACATAAGTTTCTATTGTCAAAGAAAATTTAAAAAGCGCGGCAGACATTTTTAACTAAATATCTGACTTCTCATTAAATTTTTTGAGTAGTAATATTTAAAAGCTTTTGTATTAAGTTTAGCGTATTTTGAAAAAAAAAATACAAACAACTTATAAGCTTTTGATAATATTTTTTAATAAAAAATGATGAAAGTTATTGATTTGATTTTTTTACCCTGCTTTTACTATTTTCTTCTCTTTTAAATGTGTACTGAAATTTTTTTACAAAATTCATTTTAGAAAGTATATATAATATATAAAATAAAACTATATATAAATCTGTATATAACCAAACAATGTTGTTTATTAAAATACTAAATAATTTCATATTGATATCCTTATAAGATAGAAATTGGAGAAAAATATCATCCTGATGGAAACTTTAAATATGTAATGTAAAGCTTTTTATTTCGTTTTCACCAAATCTTTTTCAGAACATGCCTCCACCGCCGAGAACCTCCTCAAAAAGAAGTAGGAGGACTAAAGAGCTCAAGTTGAACGTGACAGTGAAAAATTCCAATGATGAGAGCGAAACTCTGGTATGACGTCATAATTGCACTGCTAACAAGGTTCACCCCTGTGATCACCTTCTTTCATTCTGATTTTTATATGCAACCGCAGTTGCTGTTTTTTTGTCTATCTGCCTTTTTGTTTAATAAATGAGTAATAAAAAGTTCTTAAAAACATTATAAATTGATTAAAAGAAGTATTGAATTTAAATTTTTTGGAATATAAATTATTTTTGAAACTCATTTCCTGGCTTGCTGCTTTGCCAATTTTATTATTAATTGGAGACAAATAACCCATGACCACCTTTTCGGTGAACTATTGCTTTAAAAATAAGGAAGGTGATGCCAAATAATTAATTTATTGTCTTTTTTATAAAAGTATTGCACTATACACATACTTGTGGTTTTTGATGAACTTCATATTTTTAAGTAGTATAAAAATTGTGTTAGACACTGGTATTATTTAAAAAAATTTTGTTTTGAAAGTTAATGCGACAACTTGAACGTACTTTTCTATTTCAAAATAAATTTCATTACATAAATTGTCTATACTTTTAGATAGCGTAATTAGGTGCATAACTTTATCAACCTAAAGTAAATCTAAAGAACTTATAACAACAACTACTATTTCAAATATCTATTCAAAGAACTAATTTTTTTATAAAAATGCTAACACCTTACATCAAAAAAACTATTTTTTAAAACCAAGTTTAGATCTTAAATTGTTAAATTTATGGTTAGTTTAGAGTCAAAATAACAAGTTTAACCATAGCAAGCAATCACGGTTAAGATTGATAAAGGGCATCAGAATAACAGTTTAGAAATTTAATGAACTTTAAATTGTTTTGAATCTTGTAGGATAAAATAAATCATAAACACTTATAAGCGGCTTGCTCGATTCATCAACTAGAAAGTTTTGAGATACTTATGGAATTAATGAGAGAAAAGTGATTGTCAGCTAATAGTGCATAAAATTTAGCCTCACTTAAACTCTGCACAACCCACAATGTTATCTTTTTATAGCACAAACGCTGTTGCCAGAAAACATATATTTTGAAATTGCTTCCTTCAAAAATTACTTTTTTAATAATATAAACTTTATTTTTTTTTCACAAGAAAAAAAAAATGTGTATATTAACAAGTTATGCTTTTTTTTTTGATATAAAAAATAGTTTCAATATAAACAGAATTATATAAAGTAAGATAATTAATTTAATTACAGTAATTCAAGTAATATAAACGTTTTATACAAGTATTATTTGCGGACGAATATCTTTAATATATGAATATATTTTTAATAATAGCTTATTATAAGAAAGTTTTTATTGCTAACAAACTTTATAATGGTAGTTGATTGTTGTGAACTCATTTAAACCTGCAAGGTAACCACAAATAACCTTAATTTTGTTTAAACTTGAAAGAAAATATTGTATATTGACATTTAACAAATGAGTTCAAGCTTGGCATGACCTTATAGTTCCATCAATTCCACATGTATTAACAAGTTTAATTTTTAGTAAACTTTTCAAGTCCAACAATTTCGAAACAAAAAGTGGTTAGAACAGCAAAGGGTGAAAAAACATCATATGGTAGTTTCCAATTTAGTTGTTTGTTTATGAAGACGTTTACGCAGTAAAACTGAAAGCTTAGTTTAAAGCAATTTCGATTTAAACTTATCAGAGCTACTTGCAAAACAATGAACCATGAAAGCACAACTATTAAAATTACATTAAAATAATAGGATTATAAAGCTTATAATGACAGTTACGTATACTTGTTTTCACATTTTTCTTTAAGTTAAGTATTTGTTAATACTTAAAAATTTTTTTAAAGTAAAAGTCATTTAGTTGACCTATACGCTAATATCTTTAAGGAGGCAATATGCCTTAAAAATTCAACTTAACTTACATATCGTAATTTTTATGGTAAATCCTACTATGAAATTAAACTAATTTGTAATACATTAGTTTATTGTATGTTAAGATAAACTTATAAGATCTTAAAAGAAACTTAAATAGTAAAACAAAGGATTTTAGAAGGTTATGTATGTATTTTTTTTACAGTTAATTTAAATAAAACTGTTTTATTTTGATTTTAAATCTAGTCAAACAGTATTTTAATGACAGTTATCAAAAAGTTTGTTATCAAAAGATTATATACAAAATATACGAGGTCAATTGAAAAATCATAAAAAAGTATGTTAATACAAAACAGTAGCGTTTTTAAGTTTTAAATAGTTTAATTAAGTTTATATTTGTTTAGTTGCAAAACTAGTCAATTACTTAAAGACTTTCATATAGTTTTCTACGAGGGATGTTAAAATTTGTTTGAGGGTAAAATATAAGAGTATTATATATTATAATGTTTAAAACAAAATTTTGATGTTAATCAAAATATTTTTCAGAATTGTTAAGCATTGTTTTACATAAAAGTACATATCAAGCAGTATGTATATAAGATTTTATATTTACATGTTCAGGTTTAACATTAATTTGGTTGTCTAAAAGGATTTTTTTAAATAACATGTTTTGTATCTTTTTAACATATAAATTGTTTTTAAATTCCTTTTTTAGTACCGAGAACATTGCATTTTTTTATCGTGAATAAAATATTTGTGTAAAAGTGTGTTGTGTTTTAGTTATCGGGTGCCTATTTTTGAATTAAGTATTAGTGTTTAAAAATAAATATTTCAAAAAATAAATACAATTAAGTCTATTTGCTTAAATAATATTATTTAAATACTTGTTTTTTAACAACTTAATTAGTGCTTACATACTAAAAGTTGTTGTCAAAACAAAAATACATCACATTAAATTCGTATTTAATTTTATTCAGTAACAAAGTTTAGTTTTAGATAAGAAAAATAATATTATTTCTAATTCATGTGAAGTATTTACAAAAGTGTTTTGATACTGCACAAACTTATTTTTTTTTTTTTGCATGTTTAGGTTTTTTGACAAGTCGTTCATTTTAACCGAAACTTCCCTTAGCGGAAAGTTTGTTTTTTTGGGTATTTCAGTAAATCGGGAGAAATAAGTAGAAAGGAGGTGGGAGGAATAGAAAGGGAAGGGGAAATATTTTAAGTATTCAAGAATAAGGAACGAATACTACTTAATATAAAGTTCAAAACCTTTGTCTAGTTTTGCTCTTCTTTTAAAAGTCCGGAACTTTTAGTTACTTGCATTAAAAATTCTGGGTTTTGAAATGAAGACAAAAAGATACAAGTTTGAAATTAACAGAAAATTTTAAACTTATATTAGATATTTTAGAGTTTGTAACGAGTAGGGGCTATGTTTTTTGATAAGTAGGCGATAATGAAAGTAATTTTAAATTTTGTGATTTAAACATTATTGTTTAATGAAAAAATTCAAAATTGTAACTTTTCAGTATATTAATCGTGTCTTAGAAGTAAAAAAAAACGTTAATAAGTTTTTTATTTGTTAGAAAGGCCTACTTAAAACTATAAATTTAGTAAACTTTAAATTTTTGTTCATTGCTATTTTGTCATACATTTTGCACTAGTATTATAATCAATGCAAAAAGGTTCTAATATTCATTAAAATCATAAGTTTTTAGTACATTTTACATTAGTAAAACATTTCGAAAATACTTGATTGAATTTTTTAAAAATTACACGTTTAAGACTGCAATAGAATCTAAACACTGACATGGTTTGATATTATGTTGCTTTAAGTACAAAAAATTTGTTACTTTATCTGTACAAAAACAAAAATCAACAAAGAAAATTGTAAATACTCAAAGTACACAAGCTTTTTATTTAAAAATAGTAAGCTTTTTTTATACAAACAACAGTATTAAAACATAACCAAACTAGTTATACAAAAAATAATGACAAGTTATCAAATGTGTTAACTAATATTTTAGTTTAATTAAAGTTTATGAACAATTTGTTATAACGAAACTGAAAACAAAATAATTTTTTAGGTTTTGCTTTAAAGAAAGTATGTTTATAAAATACATATAAAGTTTTATTACTTGATTAACGGTTAACTTCAACAATTCTCAAAAAACTTGTGGTATTACACATACTATGTTATATTTGTATTAATTTCGTAATTGTTTTTTAAATAACAATAAGTGTGTAATTATACATAACACCGAACACAGTTGATTTTCTTATTTTTTCTAAAGTCGTATAGAAAAAATGTTGTTGTTTGTTTAAGTGTTTTTTCTTGATTGTGCTAATCGGAGGACACTATACTTTTTATTCTGTAAGTAAATTTTCTTGAAAAATGTCTCTTGCGGACTCCAATCATTTAAAATAAATAGAGAAATCAGTTTGATAACAGATTTATAACCGTAAATATGCTTAAAAATTCTAATTTAGCAATAATAACCAGAAATTAATATATGTAGCCTATTTGGGAGATATTGTAAAACATTTTATGTAATTGAAATAAAACATTTTAGTTCCAAGTTAAATATACTTCTGCCATAGATAGTTACAAAAGTTTTTAAAATGATATAAATCTTAATTATAATAAGCAAATCAATGAGAACTTCAACATCAAGAACAGAAGTTGTTTAAAAAAGGTTCGTATTTTACATACAAAATAACATTTACAATGTTTTTGCATTGATTTGTTCCAATTTAAAACATTAAAAGTTAACAACATAGTTAAGTAGGACTTATTTATATTCTATTTTTATTCTAAAATGTCAATAAAACATAATTCTAAATTATGTTTGTAACCAAAAGAATATTTGTAAAACATAACGAATATTTATAATTTTTTTAAAACTCTTTTTAATGTATAATATATATTATGTACCTGTTTTTAATTAGAATGAAAAATGTTTGATATTTTTTTTCTGAAAAACTTCAGTAAAAAGAAATTTAGAGTTAAGTTTAAAATTATTAGCTATTTATATAATATCTATTTTTGCAGTAGTTTTTACCAATTTAAGCCTGTTGTGTTATGAAATTCATTTAATTATTTTGAGTTTACGACATACTTTGGTCTACCAAACCTATTACTGTTTCAGGAAGGTCTAATTATATTTTACATATAAATATCTAATATTAGTATTATATATGTTTACATAATAATTATAATACACTACGATTAATTTTTTTGGTACAGAAGTTTCCTTATTTATTAACTAGGATAGTTTATCAGTAAGTTTTTTAAGCATATAGAAATATATGGATATACCAGTTTTTTAAGTGCTTTAATTAGAGTTAGTTTTAATTTAGTGAAACTTTAGCAGTTAACAAATGTGTTACTGGCTTAAACAACATTGTCTTATTTGTTATTAGTTGTTGTAAATAAGCTTTCAAATCATAAAAACTGACTTAAACAATAAAGTATATTATTTTTATATCAATCTTGTTTGTTTATTTTCATTTCTATTAACGTTAAAGTCATCATACTCGAGTAAAACTTAAATAAAAACTTGTTATCAAAAAAAAACATTAAGTTTTACTCTTAAACTTATACTATCTTAGAAATGGTTTATTTTGTATTTTATAAACAAATTAGCAACGTAATAATAAACTGCTCTGTTTATTACGTAACATTTAACATTGTTGTTAAATAAACAAAAAGTAATTACTAATACTTTTTCCTACGTTTAAAAATTCAAAATGATTTTTTAAACAATAAACCAGTTCAAAATTTAATTTTTTAATTTAAAAGTTGTAGTGTAGAAATTTAAGAACTAACATTTTGACACAATTATAAACAGACGCCAATTTAGTATTTAAAACTAAGAAAGGAAAATTTTTAATTTTGTTCTAAAATTACGAAAAAAATCATTCAAAATTTTTGTAACACAGTATATGCAACAAAATAAACTAAAACTTAGCACAAAATTTTCTACAGTTTAAAATTTTTATAAATAAAATGATTTAAATCATCAACATTTTCAAAAATTGATATCTAGAGTCTTTTGTGTTCAAAGCTTTTTACCAATATCAAAAAAACACATTCAATATTTTACTCTATAAGTAGCAGAACCTATAAATTACGCGATACACTCATCAAAATGTACAAACTTAAAAACATTGATTATTTGGTACGCGTAAAACTTGTGAAAGTATATTTACTCTCCATAAAATACATCGCTATATAAAAAGCTTTGTAAAATTAAAAGTTATTTGGCAAGTTTAAGTACTTTCTATGATATTTAAACATAAGGTCATATGTGTACACAAAATAAAATATTTAGCTTATCGAAAAACCGTTTTGTTATGTGAAGATTAGTAAGCATATGTAAACTAAGTTATACAGCCATAAAATCTTTCTAGCTATTTTTATATTATTTATAAAAGTATTTATACTTAAGCTTATAAAAAAGTTTTCCAATGCTAATTTAGAGTTAAAATTAAGGTCTACAGGTTTTCTTAAAACTACTTTAGAACACAGTCTTATGCTGAATTCATACTTGGTAATTAAAATTGAAAAATAACTTGAAGTTCTGATTAGCTTTAGTTATTTAAGCATCATTTAAGCATTAATCAACAGTAAACTTGTGTATTTTATTAAATCTCAAAGCTTAGTCTAATTTGTTTTCAACAATCATTATTCAATTTAGACAGATGAGTTTAGCATTTTAAAAGCACTAATAGTTTTTTTTCAAACTTAAAATGTTATGCACGTTAAAAAAAAGCACAATTTCAATGGTATATATAAGTTTTTAGTTAATGTGACAGAAATGTTGAACAACATAAAAACTAAACAGAATCTAACCTCATATTGTAAATAATCTTTACAGATTCAATTTACAAATAATTTAAGCTTTATTTCAGTTTTTGTTATTTGAAACTTCTTAACAACATGAATTGAAAAAAAAATATTTAAATGCAATGCTTAAGCCAATTTAATGAAGCAAGAAGAATTTAAAACTTTAAAATTAGTTTTTTACAGTGTTTAAAAAACATATATTTTAAAAAAAAGTTATAACATAAATTTATAGGATTTAATTTTTAATAGCCCTAATGAATTGGCGCCTCTGCTTCAAACCATTAAAACATAATATTAAATTTTCAAAATAACAAGCCTATTTTGTTTTGAACTTATGTAAACTAAAAACATAAGTATGATAAACTTTAAGGTTCAAATATGTCAAAAAAATTCACAACCTTTTAGCTTTGTAACTTTATTTAATGATGTTTTATATTTTAAGCTTAGTACAACTATATATTTTTTAAATAACTAAACCGCGTTTTTAGTTTAAATTTTATTTATTTAACTCAATATGCTCTTAAATTTACTTTTCTTTTACTTTGAATAAATAAATGTCTTGAGAAAAAGTATAAAGATAACTTCATTGTTTAACATACCTAATAAAAGTTAACAACGACTACTGAAAATGTTGTACTTTGCAATCAGTTTTTTAAAATTTGTATTAAACTAACTAAAACATTGTTTTAAAATTTTATGCAGTGGTTATTGCTATATACCTTTTCTACATATGTGTTACAGATAAAAAATAAAACACAGCATTTTTTTTTAATAAA